>NW_015659950.1:109847-121596 GCF_001515625.1 Sinocyclocheilus rhinocerous | reverse complement strand
GTGGTCTCAGTTTTTGCAGTCGTTCTGCATGGATTTTCGACATGTCCGAGGTTCAGCAAACGTGGTAGCCGATGCGCTATCCCGTGCTCCGGATGCATAATGGTTTTGGGCCTAACTTGGATATTTCTTTTTTTATTTTTGTTTTTTTAGGAGTTGTTCTTTGGTCCTGATTTCGGTATGTTATTTGGCTAATTTGTTTTGATATCTCATTACAGGGATCTTTGTGGGAGTCCCTGTCTTATGGGGAGGGGTGTGACGACCTCTGTCGTTACTTTGTGGAATGGCTGTAGGAGTCCATGGACTACCTTGATTGGCCGTCGTTTGAGACACCTGCTCTCTATCAGACGCTCCTTTTAAAAGAGGCCTCCGCTTGATCTAGAGGAGGGCTCCGGTTTTGGATATTTGGTTTTGTGACTTGTTTGGCTTGTGTTTGCTTTTGCACTCCAACACCCCAGTACACTACATCCCACCACATCCATACATTTCGCATTACACATTGGCATTACTGATGTTTCCAATACATAGTTGTTTTCTTTATGGTGTTCTTTACTTTTCCATTGTGATTGTAGCTTTTGAATAAATTATATTCGAAGCTAACCGTTTGGTTCGCGTGTGTCCTCTGTTTGTTGCTTCCCTTGAGCCATGGGTCGTAACACTTCATACATTCATTCTTGTACACATATCAAAGGTTAACAGCCTCAATGACTTAATCAAATAAAATATGTACATTATTGTTCAAATATGTGCTAAAAAATAAACACTTTAGTGTCTCTTAGGCCACATAAGCAGACATGACCCTATCAAAAAAGATTAAAGGATCAGGAAACTTTTTATTAAACTTCACAAGGATAAAAGTGCCCCTAGTTGAAGAAACGCCCATATATATAATCTTACCCCCTTATTTGTTATTTTTTGCATGAAGGCTGATCGTGGCTTTAAATGATCTGTCGTATCAATACATTGGCAGTAATGTCCAAATATATAAGCTTTGTGATTGTTCAGAGAAAAGGAACCCTGGACATGAAAACATTTATTATTGGTTTTTGACTGGCCCTTCATGTAGTGGCCTCAAAAAGTACATGAACACAGAAGTCACACTTAAAAATGTACAAACCTTTTTGCATTATACAAAATATCAAACCGTCTAATGCAATGACATTCAGACATGAGTCACGATACTTTTTAGTGGCCACTCTGGATTCTGTTTACGCCATTTTTTGCAATTTATTCATAAATGTTCCCTTTAATAGTAGTGTGGATAATCTGTGTAGACAATCTTAGTGAAAAAGGACAGAGGCAAATATGGTAGAAACAATAATAAATATCAGTTTGGATTATATACAGTACAGACACTTCAGCAGCACCTTGACATTCTAGTCTATAGTTTTGCTTAATTTGTATTCTGTACATATCTAACATACAATATTACACACTTTTTGCCTATAGTTCACTGACATGACCGAGATCTCACGGGTTATACAGGTTAACCTTAAAGTTACCAGTAACAGGGCTCCTATTTCCTGAACGTTCTACTGACTGAGTAAAATAACTCAGATTTTGTAAGACTTCACATTACAGGGTCCATATTAATATCATTAATTACAATAGCAATAACAATCAATATGCATAATTACAGGCTGCTCCACAAAATAATTGCATATTAAGAGCATTTTGATTACTGTTACACACACTTCATATAATTACATTTTTAAAAACCCCATGAAATCAAATGCAAATGTGTTGACATGTTTCCTATTCGGCCGGATTGTCTGTTTAATTTGTTTTGCGTTTAATTTACATCACAAGCTGGCAAAACCACCATTTGCTACTTTGCTATTGCTAGTATGGTGAAAATATTGATTCATCTGAGTGAACGAGCTGAACGAATGGGATCATCCTAGTTCACTCGGATTCGTTTGTTCAGTTTGTACAATAAACAACTCTTGTTCGGTGCCACTTTGAGTCTCGCTCGCTCGGGTTCAAAACACTGACTTGTTCAGTGTATTGATTCAATAGTTTCAATTAATACAATTATGCACTATCAGGGTATGTACAGTGCTGGGTAGTATCTGATTACATTCAATCTGGTTTACGTAATCAGATTCCAACAATGTTGAACGTATAATTAGATTATTATGTTTTAAAATGCTCATATCAGATTACAGTTACTTTTTATGGCTTACATGATTACAAATGTACCTGAGCACCTCTCAGTCAACTTTGATGACGTGACTTTTGCTGTTTTCATGTTTATTAATGTTTGTTCATGTGATGTTCATGATTCCCAATCTTTTTTTTTGTCAGTCAAACTGTTTTGACCTAAAATATTTACTTGAAGTCCCCCTGAGATTTAAATCTAAATCTAAATAATTAATATGTAAAATAAATAAATAATAAATCACATATGAAGTAATTTAACATTATGCTTGCATGTTCTCTGATGTTGATTAATGGTCATATTTTATTTCTCATTTTCTTTATAAAAATAATCCCAATTAAATAAACAAGTTAAATCAAAAGTAATCCAAAAGTAGTCAGACTACTTCAACTAAAATGAGTAATCTAAATGACAATACTGACTACAATTTTCATCATGTGTGTGTAATCAGTAACAGACTTCAGTTTGTAAGTAGTCTACCCAGCACTATGTAGGCGTGTTATAGACTCTTTAAAGACAGAAAAATAGGCACACGCTTCACTTACATGTTTAAGTCCGTGTACAGAAGTGAGCCAGAACGAACAATTGTTCGCTTAAATTATTCATTCAAAAGAATGGATTCACTTATTCGTATGGAAGAGCATTTTTGGACAAAACGTGTGACCTTGCAAACAAGATAAGTTAATATTTTTTTTGTCCATTACCCCAGAATTAAAAGACTGAACATTTTAAATATATAAATGATCAACTTTAAAGAGTATGCAAGCATACAGTACACTCAAACTTCTCCTCAGGGCTTTCAAACATGGGCTAAAAGCCACAGTTTTTAAAATGGACGCTGTAATGGAAAGTGACCATTTCAGTTCTGAAAGAAACAATTTTTCTCTTTTACATTTCACCACCAACACAGCATTTAGCATTCATAGCTCGCCCTGTTGTAATGAGACAGGTGAATACAGCCTTGTCTACGACAGAGATCATACATTTTTAAGTTGTCTAGCTTATCTACGAACACGTTCCCCGCTGTATAGTTTAAATATATATGCACCACAGTTAAAGCACTCCAGATGGCAGACTGTTACTCCACGCCACAGTGAAGATAAATGAATGTGGTTTCCTCCAATAGCTCACTCTGGAGACAGCAATTGATTTTATTTGAAAAGCATTCTCTTTTTCGCTTTCTTTTTTCTTGAGGCTGCCCAGCAAAGATAAATGAGAGTGTGTGTGCGTGTGTGGCAGAAGTTGAAAAGTCTTAATTATTTAGTGTTTGTCACTGTGATAGAAAATCTGTTCATGTATTGAGCAATGAGTGTCGACGTTGCTTAGAATATTGATTTAACCGATAAAGAATAATTCTTCTCTAAAGGTATTTTTTGCCTTAATTGTACACTTAACAGTCAGTTGCACCAGAAGCTTTTTGCTGAAGCAGAAGTCTTTGCGTTTTTGTAATTATTCTTCATCAGGCAGCAATAACAAAGCGGGTTTCCAGCACTGAGCATGTCTAAAGGCTTGATTCTTTAATAAGAGCTTGTGCTGTTTGCGACCGGCCCTTGGAGACCAACAGCATATTAAACGAAAATGCCAGCATGGTTTTTTAATGTCACAAAGGGAGAGAGTGCTCTGTCTCTCTGCTGAGAAGGTGAGAGGGGAAAGGTGGTTGACATACAGTAACATCTCGTTGGCTCCGGCTTTGAATCCTTTTTCTTCATGCCTCCTCAGCTCGTAGAAAAGCTGTTTGTGATGAGCTTTGGTTCATCATGTGACTTTCTCATCACCACCAGTTTTTGGTGGTTATCAGTACATTACAATGGTTCAAAACAGATATTAGTACTTCAATATGTTGGTTTATTAACATTACATCAGTTAATGAAATACGGTATTTTATTGTGAATTTAAGTCAAGTCTGTAAAACCTAAAATGTTGCTACCATATTTTTTACAGTGAAGTTCTGACAACCACAGCTGCCGATATTTTACCGTAAATGTCACAGATTTTTTTTTTACAGTGTACCCAGCACTGCAGTATGTATTCATGTTATAGACTTTTTAAAGACAGAAAAATAGTCACACGTTTCATTTGAGTGTTTAAGTCCATGTATGGAAGTGAGCCAGAACAATTTGTTCTCTTAAATTATTCATTCTTCAAAAATAATGGATTCACTTATTCCTATCAAGAGCATTACTGGACAGAGCGTGTGACCTTGCAAACAAGATAAGTTAATATTTTTTTGTCCATTACCCCAGAATTAAAAGACTGAACATTTTAAATATATAAATGATCAACTTTAAAGAGTATGCAAGCATACAGTACACTCAAACTTCTCCTCAGGGCTTTCAAACATGGGCTAAAAGCCACAGTTTTTAAAATGGACGCTGTAATGGAAAGTGACCATTTCAGTTCTGAAAGAAACAATTTTTCTCTTTTACATTTCACCACCAACACAGCATTTAGCATTCATAGCTCGCCCTGTTGTAATGAGACAGGTGAATACAGCCTTGTCTACGACAGAGATCATACATTTTTAAGTTGTCTAGCTTATCTACGAACACGTTCCCCGCTGTATAGTTTAAATATATATGCACCACAGTTAAAGCACTCCAGATGGCAGACTGTTACTCCACGCCACAGTGAAGATAAATGAATGTGGTTTCCTCCAATAGCTCACTCTGGAGACAGCAATTGATTTTATTTGAAAAGCATTCTCTTTTTCGCTTTCTTTTTTCTTGAGGCTGCCCAGCAAAGATAAATGAGAGTGTGTGTGCGTGTGTGGCAGAAGTTGAAAAGTCTTAATTATTTAGTGTTTGTCACTGTGATAGAAAATCTGTTCATGTATTGAGCAATGAGTGTCGACGTTGCTTAGAATATTGATTTAA
Source organism: Sinocyclocheilus rhinocerous (assembly GCF_001515625.1). NCBI lineage: Eukaryota > Metazoa > Chordata > Actinopteri > Cypriniformes > Cyprinidae > Sinocyclocheilus > Sinocyclocheilus rhinocerous. Next base: position 116,565 of record NW_015659950.1, on the reverse strand, counting down.
CCGATAAAGAATAATTCTTCTCTAAAGGTATTTTTTGCCTTAATTGTACACTTAACAGTCAGTTGCACCAGAAGCTTTTTGCTGAAGCAGAAGTCTTTGCGTTTTTGTAATTATTCTTCATCAGGCAGCAATAACAAAGCGGGTTTCCAGCACTGAGCATGTCTAAAGGCTTGATTCTTTAATAAGAGCTTGTGCTGTTTGCGACCGGCCCTTGGAGACCAACAGCATATTAAACGAAAATGCCAGCATGGTTTTTTAATGTCACAAAGGGAGAGAGTGCTCTGTCTCTCTGCTGAGAAGGTGAGAGGGGAAAGGTGGTTGACATACAGTAACATCTCGTTGGCTCCGGCTTTGAATCCTTTTTCTTCATGTAAAATGTTGCTTTGGTGCACATTCAACTGACTAGGGCTGGGCGATACATCGAATATTGGAGACATTATCGCATTGTCTTTGCTGACGATAAAAATGTAGGGAATACCATGTATACCATGATAATATTAAGAGTTTAGTTTATATATGGCGAATATGGCTGCTGTTATGCAGGCTTTGAAATGCTCCTGTGCCCATATGTGAGAGTGCTTTGAGAAGAGCATCAAAGGTTTCTATTTTCAGCATGTAACAATGTTGAGCCTTGTGGCCAATAAGCACTGACCAATCAGAGACATGAAAGTCACAATCCATTCAATAGTGCTGAAAGCATGAGTTTTTGTTCAACCACGCTCACTTTCTTTATTCTACAAACTCACTAATCATTTATGAAAGCCAGATTCTACCACTGAATAACTGAATTGAACTGAACTCACAATTGTTTGAGTTTATATCGCAATTCTAACTTTTTTCTTGCTCTTCTAACTTTTTCTCACAATTGCGAATTTGTATCTCACAATTCTGACTTCTTTTCTTATGAAGTCAGATTCTGAGGGAAAAAAAATGTCTTAGAATTGCGAGTTTATATCTTACAAATCGTGTTTTTTAACTCACAACTGAGTTCATATCTCACAATTATGAAAGAAAAAAAGTCAGAATTGTGAGATAAAAAGTTGTAATTCTGTGGCGGAAACAGGCTTCCATAATAATTTCATAACTAACAATGTGTAAACGCATTGTAAATAAGAGATTAATATAAATAAGATAAATATGTTTTTTAAACTAGTGTTGATTTTGCAGTAAACTATTTTCCATGAGGGCAAAAAAGCCCACCTTTTTAAATTTATCAAGAGCAAATGCAAAAGTATTGACAAATTAACGAATGTTGTTGAATTTTTATATTGCCCAGCCCTACTAGAGACAAACTCTTTAAATCACATCAATATGTATATTGGTCATTGCCTGGAATGCGAGCAAGCCTTTCATGAATTCTCTTGACTTGGAGATTGAGTCTTTTTTTGCATTTATATCCTGAAAGGCGTTGGCATGTTATAGCTTAATGACCACTCCTACTTGTTTTTTGTTTTTTTTGCCAGAGAAAGAACCACATTTTTTGGCCATAAGATGTCTCTGAACCTGACACTGGATCTTTCATTGAGGCACTTTCCAACAAACCAATCGCCGCCTTCTGCTTGTCACCAGTCGGGAAGGACTTTTCCCAAGCTCGCCTCACCTGACTTAGTAGCCAGCGTTATATTGGTATGGCATGACTCGATTTGGTGTTCAGGAGGATATGCAGACTGGTTTGCCGTTCTTGTCGTACTGGTACACCAGCATCTTGATGCAGTGTGAGTTCGCTGGTGAGATCCAAGGGCTGCTGGTGATGGAGAAGTTGTGACTGGCGTAAAATGGCGGCGGCTGCTTCCTGCATCGGAAAAGGGCCTTTAGCACCATGCCGGCCATCCTGCGGAAACGCTTGCTGATGAAGCAGTACAGGAAGAAGTTGACGCCAGTGTTGAGAAGTGCCAACATGTTTGCCACATCTGTGACCAAATGCAGCAGCCTGGCCGGTCCAGGCGTCGCCGGTTGGGCCGTGTAAAGGTGGTAAAGGATCATGAGGGTGCGTGGCGCCCAAAGCACAGCAAACACTGAGGTGATGGCCAGCAGGATGGCCGTGGTTTTTCCGGTGGAGTAGCCGCGCAGACGGAAGCAGCTACGGCGGCAACGGAGCTTGCGTACAATGATGGCATTGAGTGAGAAGAAAACGGAGCAGGGGAGCAGGTAAACCGTTGCACAGTGGACCCAAACCAACACATGCTGGCCTGCGCTGCTACTGCGGCCACCAGCGCTCGCTCCCGGCAGCCCGTGCCACAGCTCTGGCCACCAGTAATATGGGACGCTGGTGATCAGGCAGCCAGCGTACACCGCCAAGATCACTTTGCGAGTTCGGGCCGGGTAGGAGACGGTGTGGTATCGCAGCGGATGGCATACAGCAATGTAGCGGTCCACGGTCAGGGGAACCGTGATCCAGATGGATGTGTGGATGGAGGAGAACTCCAGCACCTGCACAGCTTTGTTAAGCGAGTGGGGAAGAGGCGCTCCGAGAATGAAGTCCTCCAACAGGAAGTCCACAAACACGATCAACAGCAGGACCAGGATGTCGGCTACGGCCAGGGCCAGTAGGTAGTTATAGGACGATTTCTGTCGCCGCAGCACCAGCTGAGAAAGGATGATCACGGTGAGGATGTTTGCTGTGGAACATGAGAAGAAATGGAGAGAAAGCAGAACATGGTGAGAAAGTGTTGAAGTCAGTCTTGCCGGATAATGGCACATACAGGTGAGAAAATTGAATCTTTATTAAACTTCCGGGTGTAAAGAATGAGTCATACAATATTGCACTGGAATTGCAGTACCACAAATAGTAACAAAATTTAGCGAAGCTGAAATCAAAAGCTGCTCCATCTTTCTTACCCACTGCACACATTCACAATGGCTCAAAGCATACAAATCACATGAAATACATACACTTACCTTAACGTGCGCACACACATGCACACGTTTACATGCATTTACAGCATTAACATGCATGCGCTCATTAAAGCATGCATTCATTTTCATACACATTCTTTCGCATGCACAGTCACACACACTCATGCATTCGTATTTTCATGCATATATGAATGCTCACATGCATGCATTCACACGCAAACACTAAAATTAACATCCATATAGTCACCATTTCACATGCACACATTCACATGCTTGCAAGCATATTTGCATGTACGTGCATTTAGACAAATTCACATGCATTTACATGCACAAATTTTAATTCACACACATGCACAGTCACATGCATTTATTCACATATACATTCACATACATGTTCAGATGCATACATATACATTCACATGCATGCATTCATACACACTCAAAATCACATGCATGCACATACAGCCACATGCATAAGTTCGTACACATGCACTGCAAATCAGAAGCATTTACACACATACATTCACACACAAGTTCAGATGCATACATTATCATTCAGGTGCATGCATTCACACATACACACTCAAATTCACACACATGCACGTGTTCACACGTTGGCACACATGCACACTGAAATTCACACACGTGCGGCCATGTATACAGATGCATATCCAAAGGCATGAGAGAACGTGACCATTCTGAGACTTGGTAATTCAATTCGCCCCTCTTCTTCCTGCCTGCCTGTCTCATTGTGACCCTCAATAAAAACTGAACAAGCAGCAGCAACATGTGCAATTACATCCAATCGCTGGTGCTTATGCGGTGCTCTACGTTCATGTCACAGTGACCCAGGAAAAAGGCCCAAGGATACACAGACCCTCTAGCATCCACTCTTTCCTCTTCCTTTCATTACCTTGCTTTCATCCAAACCTGTATTGTTTGTGGGTCACGCACAGGCAGCGTGAGATGTACGGGCAGAAGAAATGACCAGCAATTGCCATGACCTCTCACTGTGATAAAAAGAGCATGCACACAAAAGCCCTGCCTTTATTTAAGCCAAACAATTTAATACAGCGGTAGGGGACGCATGGAGGATAAAGCCTCATTACAAAAGACCTCAGGAAACATTCTGGGATATGTTAACCTGAAAAAGTAATTCACCAAAAGTTGCAGTAAATTTCCTACCGTGGCCTTACTGTCGCCAATGGGCTGCTGCGTGGAACGATATACTGGATGAAAACTTCAAAGTGTTTTGCACCCATGGTGTGTCTCTGCCTGTCTAACAGTCATTCGGGCTGCTGGTAAAGATGGAATTGGATTACATATGCCAGTCAGGAGTCTGGAGAATTCAAACTCACACATACACATTTACATAAACACTGGCAATCTCAGGCACACAAGCATCCTTTTAAAGATGTATAGACAAAAGGAAAGACAGACAGAGATAGCTTTGATTGATTCATTTGCATCACGTTTGAAGAAAAAATGCAAGTTTTACCTTTTCAGAACACACACAATAAAAATGCAAACAAAGCTGTCTATCTCTCGGTTGAACTCACAAACATTTTAGTGCTCTGAGGTTAGTCTTTCATAGCTTAGGAGATTTTTTAGGTTAGAAAAATAGCATATCAGCATGCTACTCTTATTTTTTCTGGAGTATACAGTATGTATATTGTGCACAGCATGTACATTTTCTGTATGCATGAATAGCCACATGACCTAGGCTACCACATGCAATGTGCTGACCTGTCTATCTATTTCCCATGTGACGATTGTGATTACAGCTGTGAATCTTAATATCTGTTAACCCGTTTTTTTTCCCCAGGAGGCAGATATATAAATTTATACTGTTGAACCCATTTAAATGAAAGACTTTTTCAGATTTTTTTATATATATAAATTTGATTTGTATATATTTACTGAAAATTCTGCTCATGTTCACAAATGATACCACCTAGCTCATTACAGTAAATAAATATCACCTGTAAATACAGTACATAAACTGAACAAATCTTGCGAGATGCTTCATTAATATGTTTTTGACTAAATTAAAATCTCCTCACCTGTTGTGTTTAAATGCAGGTTAGTTAATGCACCAATGCTTAACCAAAAGCTGATTGGGTTTGAATCTCCCTCGTGAACTACGTTGCGTTATTTGAATATCCAGTCTGATTGGCCAGTTTAGTCATGAGCAGTGTTGCCAATTTAGCTACTTTGTAGCTAGATTTAGCGACTGCCCCGCCCCTTTTGAGACTTTTTTCAAAAGTTTAGGGACAAATATAGCAACTTCTTGGACAAACCTTATCTAAATTCTCATCTTGCCCACTGATCTACGTTCATCTTTATATAGATCAGTGAATTTGCCATTGTGATGTCATCTAGTGATATTTAGCTACCAGTTTTAGCTACTTTCAATTGACAGCAGTTGGCAACACTGGTCATGAGACGAGCCTTCAACTGTCTGGCTTCGATAACATTCGATACAACCATTTCCATTCCATTGGTAGAAAGGCAGAAGTAGCAGAAATGAATGGCGCTTACTCGGAATAACGTTTTGCGCGCCCTTAGGAAAGAAACGCGCGGGAAGAGAGCGTGTGCAATCACGTGAAGTGTGTGGCTGTGTGCGCGGAGTGGATTCCGCCGCAGGAAGACAAGATAATCGCATATAACAGGTTCAGAATTATCGTTTAGGTCTTTATAATAGATTATTACTGTCAAATTATTTTACACAGTTCTGAATGAAAGGACCATAATTTCGAGGGTACGAACCTTCAGCTCAGTTCTAGCGACTTACATTGAGCTGTAAAATGAATGTGGATCAGTCAGATAATTTGTTTTTTGGGATAATTTGATGAAAAATTGTTAAAAATGTTTAAATTGAGATGACTTTTGATTGCAGACTTTGGTATTTTAGCAAATCCAAGCACAATTGAGAGCTGTTCTGAAACCCATATGAGATTACTGGGGTCTTTTTAGCAATAGAACATCTTGAGATTCAGGAGACAAATGTCTCCTTTTGATGCCATTGCTTTCTAAAAGAAACAATTGAGATCTCATTTTAGATTTGTCTTTCCTACGGGCTGCACAAAACAAGCTTTCCAGTGTCAAACTCAGTGTTTTTTTGTTCAGGATCAATAACAGGATAGTGAAGGTTATTTTTGCGTCTTAGTTCAGTGACAACAGCCTGAAGTATATTACAGAACTGAATTCTTTGATTTCTTCTTCAGATTACTATTGATTGTTTCTTGTCATAGTAATGACATTTATTATGAAATTCAGTTACTCATTTCTCTCTCATTTGCATCAAATTCTGCAGTTTTCAAAATGTTGTTTCTAGTGCTGGGAAGATTACTTACAAATTGTAGTCCATTACTGATTCCAAATTACATGAGACAAACTGAAGTAGATCCATTACATTACACATTTTAGGTAATGTAATCAGACTACTTTTAGATTACTTGTGGCCGAAATCGTTTATCAATAGGATAATCCATATTGATATAAAAATAGAAAGAGAACAAACATATATTCAGGGGTGCACATAAGTGGTCCGCAGGTCCGCATGCGCGACTAGGCCTGTCACGATAACGACTTTTTGTTGTGCGATATATTGCCCCAGAAATAATTGCGATAAGCGATATTATTGTCATTTTAAAGACCATTTTATGCCACTGAATATATAATCATAATGTAACAGCATAATAATGCAAGAAGGCCTACACACTTCCAAATGGCAACAAACTTTTAATTTGTAAGAATATTTAGATCATGGAAATTAAGGGCCCTATTTTAATGATCTAAGCGCATGGTCTAAAGCACACGGCGCAGGTGCACTCAGGGCGTGTCCGAATCCACTTTTGCT
>NW_015659950.1:91204-109005 GCF_001515625.1 Sinocyclocheilus rhinocerous | reverse complement strand
TATTAGATACCTTAAAAAACTTGAATAAATAGTAAATAAACATTTTCTAACAAAAAGTGCAAAGTAACAAGTAGAAAAAAAAGAAAAATGCACAAAGAACTTGTATGGAGATTTTTCCATCTACAGATTTTCCCTGGCCTTCTTTTCTCTGTAAATTAAGGCTGCACACTATTGCTGAAAAACACAATCACTACTTGGCAGTCAGATGTCCATATGCACAAAGGCACAGATCCCTAAACAAGGCCATATCTGCAGAGAAAACATTTTTTTGTAGAAGCATTTTTTAAAATTTGAACTAGGTTCTCATGACTACACCACGTTATGTACGAGAAGCTGCAAAAGACACCGGCGCAAGTGGAATGTACAAAACATGGTGACCTTTAATTTTTAAGTAAATATAATGTGCGATATATTTCGTCACCAAAAATGATTTAAGTCATGTTCATATATTGCGCGATAAGTCGATATATTGATTATTGCGACAGGCCTAGCATTATGATGTTAGTGTTCACAGTATATAAAGAAGTAAATATTCGCATTTTATTTTTAAGTTTACTATAAAATAATTATATTTGTATTTAATACACCCTTTTTATTTTAACACTTTATTATTTTATATATATATAAAAAAAACAGGCTGAACAACTTATGTGCACCCCTGCATATATTCATTGTTAATAACAACATGAAGTGCATTAAACATTTGAATGTGTTTGAAAGACAAAAGTTTTCAATAGACAAAGACTTGTGTGAATGATATCGAATAATATGTAATTATGTAATCAATAAAAAAGTAACTGTAGTCTGATAACGGGTATTTTAAAATGTAATATAATCTAATTACAATAACATAATCCAAATTACACATATTCAGTTACCTAGCATTGCCAGTTTTAGATGTTTTGTTTTTTGTAGTCTTAAACTTTTAATATCGTAGTATTTGTTTAATTGCTAATGATTGCTTCAGGGAGCCTTAATGTTATTGGTGGTCTATTTGATAATGAGTTTCTACTAGCGGTTTGTGTGTGTCCTTGGCTGTGTGGATCAGTTTTAGGTCTTGCAGACTTCGTATGTAAATGTGTTCATGTGTATCAGAGTGTCACTAAGACTGCAGTCCAACATAAAATCCAGATTTACCAAATCCCACTCCCAACTCCCTTTGTTTTACTTTCTTTATCCTCTTTATTTTTCTTTTTCATACTCCACTGTCCATTCTGCTTTTGTTTCTCTTTCACTGGATTAATCTCTCCAGATGCCCCGCTGAGAACATACTTTATTTAGACAAACAAAAGGAATCCATTGCGGCCTGGAGGTTGTACATTTCCTGACATTTCCATTTAGCTGTGGTCAACACCATAAGCATATTGATTTCACTTGACTCCTGTCTTTGTACAGGTCTCTGAGGCCCAGAACAGGAGCAACCAATTTAATGGCTGTTTGCTTTGAATCCACATGTTTGTATTGTTTTGAGAGTATTGTTTACAGTATATATTGCATTCTGCATGCTATTTTTCATAAAATAGTATATACAGTATTTGGCAATCATTTAAAACCGTTGTATACTACATTGTTGCCACATGACCTTTCTGTGTTGGAATTTTTAAACATTTTCCAAATTTTTGTCAGTTCAAATAAATAATGGGTCAATAAATAGATGTTAAAAATTAATTTTCAAAATTTGCGTACTGTGCACAGTATGCATATTGTATACTGCTAAATTGTAAATATTACCAATGAGATCTCTATGATATCTCATTAGTTTTTCTTGGAAATCAGTTTGTTCTGTTTGTTTTTTAATGAAATAATGCACATAGAGTTTCATAGCTGGTAAAAAAAAAAGGATGGTAAATTTTCTTAAGTCATCTGCCATTGGCAGTATAAAGAGACTTTTTCCTGAAGTCTCCAGCTTTTTGTGAGGAAAAGCCCCCAATAACTCTCTTCTAGAGTTTGAGATCTTAGCAGTGTCTCAAAATCTGACAAGATACTGCAACAAAGCCTGCAAAAAGTTTTTCTCTGAATTCAGCAACTCTCACACTAAAAGTTTTGCCTGACTTGCTGATCGTCCTGAAACAAACACGAAAACGCTCACAAACACTTTCCTCACAGAGGCGGTGAGCTCTCAGAGTGCCCGGGATCATTTACCTAAATTAAAAATCATTGGCTCCACCTCTTAACTGGTGAATAACACCACCAGGGTAATGTAGAGGTGGTGAGAGGATCGTTACTGCGGATCTCTGACCTTCCAAAACACGTGATGTTATAGTCAGTTTCTGGATGAAAACCCTTCATCTTCAATTGAACCAAACACATAAATCAAACAGTCCTTCAAAGTACAGCCTTCAGCGCGAGAAGCCAATGAAATAAGACCAACCTCTTCCAATTAGTGACCTTAATGAGCTTAACCTACAGCGATCAATCGAACAGGCATGAGCTCATCTTAACACACTCGTTTCTGTGGTTTCTACTCTTATTTTCTGATTTAGCGAAGTTGGGAAAATACAATGATACAACAGTCTTCAAATTTCATTAAAGGGGTCATATGATGCTATTTTAAAGATCATTATTTTGTGTATTTGGTGTAACAGAATATGCTGACATGCTTTAATGTTCAAAAAATACATTATTTTTCAAATACTGTACATTATTGTAGGTCCTCTATGCCCCGCCTCTCTCAAACGCGTCGTTTTCAACAAAGTCCCTCCTTCCGACAAGCGCAGTCTGCTCTGATTGGCCAGCTGACCCAGTGCATTGTGATTGGCCGAACACCACAAGCACGCGTCGGAAATGTTATGCTATACTTAAACTAGTAACAAAACATAACAGTAGCTGATTCAGAATAAGCGCCAGATTGTCATAGCAAAGTCCCATTTTTTTTTTGGTACACAGCCAGCCTTGTACTCTTCTAGGTTCACAAAACTGTCGTCCATAAAATGGGTTGCACAAATTCGAACATCTGGGTTGTGCTGTTCTGTTGTAAATAAATCTTAACCAATGATTCCTAATTGCATCTACTTTCTGAAAGCCAAATAAAGTGCTTTTGCTATCGCACAGAAACACACAGCGTCTCCCTGACATGGCTGCATCAACACTAACTGCGGTTCCTGAAACCACGCCTTCTTTCTTTGCGTGCACATTTGGCATCTCTATCTTTCTGTCGCTCGGCTCGGCTAATGTCCGTCCTGTGCTGTGCACTGAACGCTCTCTCCTCCACATCATGAGTAGACACGCCCCTTACTGCTGATTGGCTACAAGTTTGTTTTGCTATTCGGCCCGAATCAGCTTTCTAAATCAGCGTAATCAGCGTTTTTGAAAAAATCGCTTACCCCACCTTTAATATCTGGGTTGTATTTTCTTTTATTTTGTGTTTTTTCCCCCCTTGTTTTTAAAGGATGTCAAGCAACCTGTTCCTGTTGGCATGTGTCTAATTACCTAGCTTCTACAACAACTGACAGCTGAATGTTGTTGAACGGTCTTCTGCCTATTTACGGTATTTTGCAACTATACACAATTAATTGCATTTTATCATTTGCATTTAAGTTTTGTTTTGTTTCACAACAAGCCTACTGCTATACTTCTACTGTTAAACGACAACATTTAAAAAAAAATTTTTTTTTTTTTTCAAATAATCCTTTGCATGGAATTTTACAATTGGAATATTTGCATTTTAAAAACATCATCAGGACTCTTTAGGTAAATTGCAAAACGGTAATTAAAAAATAATTATCAGCCTCTGAAACCACGCCTTCTTTCTTTGCGTGCACATTTGGGCGGCATTATGCTAATATTTCCACATCGTGACGTAGACATGTGGGGGCGTGTTTGAACGAGGCGTTTTAGCCCAGTCTGAATCAGCCTTCTCTTTTAGATAGATTAAATCCTTTTGTGGGAGACTTTGAGCTTTGTAACTCTGCAGATCTTATACATGCACAAATAGCTACATAACACACTAAAGAAAAGGAAAAATAAAAATTGCATCATATGACCCCTTTAAACTGTGAATAGCAGGTTTTTACAAGTTGCCGCACAGTTCACAGCTGTGCAGTTGAATATGAAATGTCACAGTAATATATTAAAATGCATAATTTTAATATATATTTTTTTTATTATTATTTGGTATGACTGCTATACTTCTACTGTTAAACGACAACATTTAAAAAAAATTTTTTTTTTTTTTCAAATAATCCTTTGCATGGAATTTTACAATTGGAATATTTGCATTTTAAAAACATCATCAGGACTCTTTAGGTAAATTGCAAAACGGTAATTAAAAAATAATTATCAGCCTCTAACATATATGTATATATAATATTATATATTATATAATATTATAATATTCATTCATTATCGTCATTCAAATTATTTGTCAACTACTATAAAAATACAAACAAAAAGTATCACTCTTCACCTCTTTCCTCTTTAATCACACCTGCTTTTAGTCAACCTCTCTCTTTTCATTCTCTTTCCATCCATTCTCTATGCTTTTCTCACTTTCTGTGTACAATGCCTTTGAGAGGTTTCGCTTCTTCACCTCTTCTCCGTTTCTGCGCGTTTTATCACCTCCATCTACCCAAATCACTGCCAGGTGTGATGACTTTCACACAGTGTTGAATAAAGACTCAAATCTCATCTCATCACGCCCCTATTTGTCCCACCAACCCATGTCGAGTTGAAATTCAAGCTGCTATTTAGCAATCGAGCAACAAGAAGACTGCCTGCCTTCGAAAGCAAATGAAAATATTTTTGTAAACCGCTCAGGCTGAGTGCTTCGCTCAAGGGCACGGCGATTTATCTCAATCTGACAACGAATCATTCCGCTGAAACTGTACCACATGGCGTCCGACCTGAGAGAGAAGCTTCGATTAAAATGTTCAGCACACCTGCAAATAATACCATTAGTCATAAATGAGCAATCAACCTCCAATTGTGCAGGGACAAAATGTAATTTTAGTGTCCAGGAGCATTAATTTTAAACGCTTGAGGCCAATTAATTCGAGGGCTACTCAAGACATCTAATGCATCATCTGTCTTGCTCCCCAGGTCATTCCAGTTAGAGCCGGATCTAATTTCAGCATCTCTGGAATAACAGGTATTTCTTGCTGATATATGATGTGAGATACTGAATTCTGAATGTCACCGATGGCCTTTGGAAACAGTGTTTTTCCTCAGTTCTGATGCCAATATGGCTGCGTCTCACAAGGTTACAGACCATTTGGTCAAGGATGCTACTAAATAATCAAGATTAAGTGGGACAAGACGAAATTTTAATAATCTACATGAAAAAATCTCTACTGATCGGCCACAGACAATAATATTGGGGTGATGCATTCGCCTCAGCCCTGTGTATTCATAAATACACAGACAAAGTCGTGCAATAAAACATGCATTGTAACTAAATAATATATATTTTTTAAGAATATGCATGAAAAAAATATTTACAGGTAAAATGTGAATATTTGGGGTGATGCACTTCTCTTACCCCTGTGCACTTCAGACATTAATATACAAAGTCATGGATAAAACATGCATTGTGCACGAAATAATCAAGATTAAGTTGGACCCAAGACAACATTTTAAGAATCTACAATGAAATACCTGCATTGATTGACCACAAATGTAAATTCTGATGATGATGCATAATAATCAATATTTTAAGAAGCCGCATAAAAAACCTTGATGGGCACAAATGTGAATATTAAGGGTGATGCACTCCTCTCACTTCATGATTATGATGTCATGCATAAAAACATGGATTGTGCATTAAATAATCAAGATGTTAAGAATCTTGTGAAAAACCTGTGTTAACAGGTACAAATGTGAATATTACAGACAATGCACTGTTCTCACCCTGTGCACTTCACAAATACACAAAGTCATGCATAAAAACACTAATTAATCAAGCTTTTAAGAATCTGTATAAAAATCAGTACAGATCAGCCACAAATGTGAATATTTAGGGCGATACCCTATCGTGCATAAAAAAAAAAACATGACTTGTGTACTAAATAATCAAGATGTTAAGCATGCATGAAAAACCTGTAATGATAGGTACGAATGTTAGTTAACATTTATCTCCCCTATGCACTATACACATTCATATGCAAAGTCATGCATGAAAACATGCATTGTGCACTAAATAATCAGGATTAAGTTGGACTAAAGACAAAATTTTAAGAATCTGCAATGAAAAACTTCCACTGATCGAACACAAATGTGAATTTTGGAGACAGTGTACTCCTCTCAGCCCTATGCACTTCATATATGCACAGACAAATTCATGCATAAAAACATGCATTGTGCACTAAATAATCAAGATTTTAAGAATCGGTGTGAAAAACCTGTATTGACGGGTACAAATGTGAATATTTGGGATGATGCACTCCTCTCACCCCTATGCACTTCACAAATGCACAAAGTCATGCATAAAAGCACTAAATAATCAAGATATTAAGAATCTGCACAAAAAATCTGTACAAACTGACCACAAATGTGAATATTTGGGGCAATGCACTCCTCTCACTCCTATGCACTTCAATGAATACACAAAGTCATGCATGAACACATGCATTGTTGCACTGTTAACACAGGAAATCTTTCTTGCATCCTTCTTACCAGGCAGGCCGAGGCACAGCAAGGAACTGTAGTAGATGACAGGAAACTGTCCGAGAGGGCAACCATGAGGACTCCAGGAACTGGAGTTGGTGGACAGCACGGTGAAGATGTGGCTGTGCTCCATGGCCTCTCTGCCCTCCTTCAAGCTCCAGAGAGAAGACGAACCACAGCCGGACCGCAGGACACGCAGAGGAAGAGCCGGCTGACACGTGTGGGAGCCGGAGGATGACTGCGCGGCAGAAACACAGACGATGAGAGGCGAGGAAGCCGGTGATGTGATGGGAAGAGAGGCAGGGATGTGAGGAAGGGTGAGTGTGTGTGTGTGAGAGAGGGAGGGGTGGGGGGATGTTGCGAGCTGTGGGAATGAAATCTGGGGAGGCATGAACACAAAAAGGGTGAAAATAAGTGACGAGGGGGGAGGGTGGCTTGAAGGAGATGAACATTGGGAGAGCGAGAGGCGTTACGTGAGGAAGAGAAGATTGGCGTTGACACCGCTGAGAGGTGATTTCTGTGCTGACACACTCGTGCATCTGAAGGGCGACCCAGAAGTAAATAAGAGCTCTAGCATGACTCGACTAGTTCGCACCAGTTACATGTACAGTACTTCCACGGCGCACATGGTGGACACGGGCAGGGCCGTTTCTAGCCAATTTGACGCCCTAGGCGAAATCCCTATTGCCCCACCTCCCACCCCAATTATATATATATATATATATATATATATGTATATACAGTGCTCAATTTTTTTGTAAATAGATGTTTCCTTTAATAATTTTCATGCTCAATTAAGCCTGTTAAATTGTATTGTAGACGTTTCTGCTACTTCTACTGTTCATTTTATTGCACATTTTATCTTAAAATAATATAATAATTATAATAAATGTATTTCCTCAGCGACCAGCACGGATCAGCTCCAGGCATGAAGAAGCGGATATCTTCCTCTTTTGGAAGGCCAAATAAAGTAGCTTCACTTTCACAATGAAACACACAGCAACAACAATGCTACAGCAAGAATAAAAGTTACGCCTTCTTTCTTTGCGTGAACATTTGGGCGGCGTTATGCAAATCTTCCCACATAGTGATGTAGATATGTGGGGGCGTGTTAGAACGAGCCGTTTTAGGTAGGCGTGGTTGGCTCTTAACTTTTATAAAGAATATCTCTTTGGATTTGAGACTTTAGTCTTTGCAACTTTACAGATCTTCTTTATGCACCAAGAGCTTGTAACACTCCAAAGAGAAAGGAAAAGTTGAAATCGTATCATATGACCCCTTTAATATAATAATAATTAATAATAGTATAATAATTAGAGATGCCCCGATACCATTTTTTTCAGAACTCATCTATGTACTTGCTGATACCGATTACTCTGTAATTTAATTGCATATTTTTTAAAATATATATATTTTAGGTAGAGAAACCAAAGAAATTACCATACTAGTTTGATTTTTTTTTGTCATCCTTTAGTCAATTTCATGCTTAATTATGCCTGTTCAAATGTATTGTATGAGCTTCTGTTACTTTTACTGTTACTTTTATCATTCATTTATATTTTATCTTTAAAAAAAAATATTAAAATAATAATGTTCCAATACCACTTTTTTTTCCAGAACAAGTAAGTTACTTTTACTGTTACTTTTATCATTCATTTATATTTTATCTTTTAAAAAAAATATTAAAATAATAATGTTCCAATACCACTTTTTTTTCCAGAACAAGTAAAATAATAAAAAAAATTATAATGTTCCCGATACCACTTTTTTCCAGAATGAGGAAAATGAAAATAGTAATCCTTTATTTAAAAAAATTCCTTAATCCTTATTCCTTAAAATAAAAATTCCCTTATTTCAATTGCATTGGTAATTTTTAAAATAAATATTAGGTAGAGATATAGGCAATTATTGTTATTCATATAAAATGCAAATGTATTTTTTCTTTTGCTAGCTATCATAAAAAAAAAAAAAAAAATTAATCTTATAAATAATAATCCAAATTTGTGCCCATGTGTATATATTTTATGTATTTGTGATATTATGTATATTTCCAGGCTTTATCAATTATAATATATTTTTTGATAGTATCTTACATTTAAAGAAACTTTACACTTTCTGAACAGAGTATGAGTGGTGCTACAGTATGCATTTTGAGTGAATCACGATGTGATTTTTAGAGTTTTCAAGATGATTTATTGGTGGTATGTTACTGTACTTTGGTATCTAGATATGCTTTTTTAACCTATTTTATTGTCCACCTCGAAAAAGAAGTCTGATTAGTGATTTCTCATTACTTATTTACAGCATACCTCTCCTTAACAAGATGCATGATTTGAGGACTCATTTATGTCCGTAGCACAAACGATGTGGGATGAGTTAATATTATGGAGTGTAACAGCATCGCTAATAATAATATGAAATAATTATAATACGAAGAACAAGTTAAATTTTTAACACCAACGTAAATGAATAACCTTGGTGTTGTAAAACATGAGCACAAAGCAATAACCAGTGTTGTGCAAGTTACTTCCATTCTGTAATACATTACAGATTACTTGTTACTGTTATTTAAAAGTAATCCCTTACCTTACAATATTACTGTCTCAGAATTGTAATACATTACACCGGGCGGGGCCAATAGCCTCTGACCTCGAGCTCAGAGGCTGAAATCATTCCGCGTTACAAAGTAAAAAGTTCCACCAGCGAGAGGGAGATTAATGACACCACACGCGCCTATTCACTAACCACGAACAGGAAATAGAACTTACTTGCGGGATTTTTTATTTGTTAATGTCTTGCGGGCGAAAAGTTTGTTGTAACGCAAGCGTTACTGAACATGTACCGAGTAAAATATTACTGAAAATGTATTAGTAATGCCTTACACTACTGCGTTACAGGAAAAAGTAATACGTTACTGTAATACATTACTTTTGTACTCCCAACACTGGCAATAACACAGTACGTTAAATTCCTATCATTCTTTTTGCATAAATATTTATTTAGATACCAGTCAAACGCAGCAGTAATAACATGACATTGATGGAAAGCACACTCTCTCCATTGCTGTGGGTCACAGAGTGCATTTCTGCGGCACCTGTTTACTTTGCATACTTGATCAGTCATATGTGTGATGTGGAAGGGAAAAGGCTGATTTTCTCCATGCCGTCCTTCTCGTGAAGTAATTTTCCTACAGCCCAGTAAATGAGTGTGAAGTGATAGAGAGAATATGGCCGTTTAATAAAATATAGCTCAGTGACTCGCATTGATTACCGAGAGTGACAGAATGGCAGGTCTTTCCTCATGTTCACACACGTGCCTGAGGCTATAAAGCACACACACACCACTCTGCACTCAGTGATCTACTTTACTGATACTCATTGCTTCTTTGACTGCAGAATAGATCTTTAAAAACAATAATAACTGGTATGAATTTATTAATTTAATACTGATTTGACTATTACTCATTAGATGAGACTGTATTGGATCACTCTAACAAAGCATCATTTTTATGGCACGAGTTCATTTGAGAAAGATATAGAAAGAGATTCCATCTCTAACAGCATTATCCATCAGCTCGGCTCTAAGCGACAGACTGTATTAATAATGAATCGCAAGCTTTAATAGCAGCCCGGTATGCATAGCATAACTGTTAAATTAGATGTTTGATTTTGGTAAAGGGGTGAAAGAGTTCATATGTGCTTTTTCATTTCCCTGCTGTCTCTCTCTCTCGCTTACATTCTCCCTCATAAGTGAAAGGTGTGGGCTGAGAAGATTCAGTAAAGAAATAAACTAGAATTCCTGCGTGTAGAAAATGACAAAAGTGGATGAATGCGAACTAGACAGTGAGGAGAACAGCATCACACCTGTTACTGTGTTAAAGTAGTGTGAAGATTCAGCAGAGTGAAGACTTTCTCACTCAATATCTCTGTGTAATCTCTCAAAAACAGACATGTGTCTGAACCTGTCAGAATCCCAGAGTGATACTCATGCTCTGCTGCAAAACCTAGTGAGCTGCCTATGTAGGCAGCATTTTAAGGCTTTACAGGCCTGCAAATGTTGTGCCAAAAGTAGGTCAATTGAATTACACTGCACATCTTGTTTAACACTAAGGCAGCGTTTCCATCTAATTTAAAAAATGCATTGCGTTCTATGAAGAAAAATCCAAGATGATATGAACCGATTTAAATATAGAGATAAAAGAAAAAAAAATAGTTTTGTTATATTCTTGTTTTGAAATGTGGACTTTATCTACATTATTTTTTCAACACAAAAGTAAGATGCCCTTTACGAAAATTAAACATGGTTTTACTACAAATAAAACATCTTGGGTTAAGCATGTAACCATGGTTCCCCAAGAGGGAACGAGACGCTGCGCTCCCTAGGGGGCACATTGGGGAATGCAGCCTGCATGACCGGTGTCTGAAGCACATGTGAAACAATGCCAATCTATTGGTCCACATGACCCATGACGTCATAGGCAAGGTGCCCGGAAGTATAAATGGGCACCTACTGAATAAGTCATCTACTTGGCTGTCTGAAGGAGATGTAAACAGGCCGGCCGAAGGCATGGCAAGGGGGCGCAGCATCTCGTACCCTCTCGGGGAACCATGGTTACATGTGTAACCCGAGACGTTCCCCTTCTAGGGAACTCCATGCTGCGCCCCCTAGGGGGCACATTGGGGAACGAAATCCAACCAAGCCGTGCCGAGGCGCATGCATGTCCACCTAGTGGGAGAGCACCAAGGAAGCAACATACATACACCAAGCCTTTCCTCAGAAAGGGGCCATGCCACTGACGCCACAGGCCGCTCACGCAACTTGGCAGAAATGGGGGAACCCGAATAGATCAAGGGGAACATCCCACCCAAGTGGGAACACAGCTATCCTCAGATAGCTATGCTATGTGAGCAATACTAGCCTGGATACACAAGACCACTGAAGATGCTAACTAGAAAGCCTCTAGAGGAGCTCAAGAGATCGCCACTTAACTCCCAGGTATTGAGAGAAGCTGCTGAGCTAGAACACAGCTATCCTCAGATAGCTATCTTCTAAAGGTCTTATGAAGGCTTGTAGACCAGAATAACATACACAGCTTGCCTAGATAGCCTTCCTGCAGAGCTGCCCAGACCACAGAGAGTGGGCTATCTACTTACAACCCTAGCAGGGGAGATAGCACTGTCTAGGCAAGGGCTCAAGAGACCGCTACTTAAAACCCTAAGCAGGGGAGCAATCACTGAGCTAGCACATAGCTATCCTCAGATAGCTATGTACCTAGGAAGGGCTACCAGAAGGGGGACCGACTGAAACTACCCAGACCACAAAGAGTGGGCGGTCTACTTACAACCCAAAGAGGGGAGACAGCACTGTCTAGGCAAGGGCTCAAGAGACCGCTACTTAAAACCCTAAGCAGGGGAGCAATCACTGAGCTAGCACATAGCTATCCTCAGATAGCTAGGCTCTAGGAAAGGGGACCACTCCAGGAGAGGGGTCACTGCACTGCCAGTAAAACACAGCTAGCCTCAGATAGCTGTATTCAAGTAAGCCCGTCTTGCCATAACAATGGCTGGAATATAACTACCCTCAGATGTCTATACTAAGGAGGTTCCCAATCCGTGTTAGTCCCACAGTAGGCTAGCGAAGCACCATGCTATTGACCAGGAGCTCACAAGAGGGAGATCCGGACCATCAGTATCTGATTCGCTAAAGTGCGAACACATAAACATCAAAGCCTGATGTAAGCAGTGGCCATAACTCTAGAGGGCTGGACACAGCTATCCTCGAATAGCAGTTCCCTCAAAAAAGGCTGTAGATTGCCCAGACCACGGAAGTGGGCCATCTACTTAAAACCCCGAAGGGGAGACAGCACAATCCAGGTAAGGGGCTCACGGAGACCACAATTTAAAACCCTAAAAGGGGAGCAGTCTCCGTGCTGGAACACAGCTATCATTGAATAGCAGATTCCTAGACAAAGACTTCAGCGCTTACTCGAGAACTTGTGCCAAGGGGAACAAAACCTAGTTATAGAAGCTAGGCTAGAACATAGCTGCCCTCAGACCGCTCTAGGTGCTGAAAACCCTGGGAGAGAAAGCTCGAAAGCCTCTCTCCACAGAGTATTTAAATATATTCACGCCCAGCAAGGCTCTCCACACACAATAACATGCATATTGAGGAACGGCCGAGCTGAATATAGCTCCACCCACAATCTTGCAGGATCAGGGCTGAAACAACTCCGTGCTCACACTTCATCGTCATAAAAACCCAATCTGTGGCATCTGACAACCCATTTAGAGAGGGTGTGCGGATTCCGCAGATCAAAGTGATGACCGCGAGGTGAGATAAACTGTGCCGTGGCAATGGTGGAACCGGGCCGCGAGACACAAACACTTTGTCCTGCATCCCTCGGGAATAGGAATTAACGCGAGCCAAGCCTAGACATCGTGACTCATCACGATGAGCGCGTACTCTTCGCCGAGACAAATGCGAAAGCAGATCATGCCCTCAAGTGTTAGAATCCAAACACAAAGGCACACATTCCCTAAGGCGCTGCTCGAAGAGGAGCATCTTAACCCTGCAAATCCCACGATCCGAGTCTTTGCCGTGCCTCGGCAGCAGCGGGACCAGAATCGCGAGACGCAAACGCTTGTCACTCATCTCTCGAGAAGAAGGACAAACGAGAATGGAGCTTCTCATTGGATAACAATCACAATGAGCGCGTTCAGAGCCCTCGAGCACTGAACGTGCAAGCTCCTGACCAAGACACATGACACATTGTGTGTGTCCTCAAGTGCCAGAAACCTCGGGCATGGAGGGACACACTTTACACACCGCTCACCTGCCTCGGTCTCTCACACACACTTCAAATAGACGGCTCCTGAAGACAGCAAAGAGGATGACGTGTTCAGTAGGTGCCCTTTTATACTTCCGGGCACCCTGCCTATGACGTCATGGGCCATGTGGACCAATAGATTAGCGTTGTTACACACGTGCTTCAGACACTGGTCATGCAGGCTGAATTCTCCAATGTGCACCCTAGGGGGCGCAGCGTGGAGTTCCCTAGAAGGGGAACTATAGTAAAACCATGTTAACCACAAATTAACCATGGTTTTGCTACACTAACCATAGTTTAACTATTTGGAGTAAAACAAATGGTAATCAACACGCCAAAAAACATGGTTACACTTTTACTAAACCATGGTTTATTTTTGTAATGTCTGAGATTTCCAAATCATTAGCCTCTGTAGCTAAATGCAGTAAACATTTTGCGCTACAAACCAATGTGTTTATAATTATGACAATACATTAAAATAATATTATAACAAAATCACAGATATTCACCATTCTTAACAACGACAGGAACACGACTGAAGTACGCGTGATCTGTAAGAAATTTAACTCAAGTGATCAGTTTACTTGGGTAGGAACCTGCCAATTCCGATTTGAAAACAAATACCGATCGATGATGAGTAATGATTGATTAATACACCTCCTGGATCTACGTTAATTCCAGGTAACCATCACATATCTAGAATGACAAAAACGGAAACGATATGTCCTGGCAGAGGTAATTCACTCATTTGGGTAATAAATTAAATTTACTCGATGATTCACGAAAACATACCATGGTAATGCCAAAAATATCACACCATATTATAAAACTAGGCAATTTGATGTTTTTTTCTATCATAAAAATACATACATGGCGGAGAGATCCAGACAGTTTGCTGTAAGGTAGGCTTACTGTAAAATGCCATATTAATATCATTGCATAATATTGAATGTACAGTACTTGTATATATAATACTTGTATGTACAGTAATTATTTTAATGAAAACTACTATACTAACTTTGTTTCACTATTTCTGCCAGACTTTAAAAATGATTTTTGTTGGTAACCTATTGTGTTCAGGTAGATTCAGACATGTTTAATATTATTTTTTGAATAAAATCAGTTCATTTAATGTTGCCACATGACAGCTCTGTAAGTTAGGTAGCAGCAATACCGCTGTTTGGACGCTAGTTGGTGCATTGTGATTTATTTTTGTTGCACACATTCATTCATTCATTCATTGTAACTAAAATTAATAATAATAATTAATGAAATGCATTAATTTAGGTTATATTATCATGAATCTAAAACGCTAAGACTATTCTGTTTGTTTGGCCATTTCTTAAGTTACCTATCTAGACGTCTCTACAATATGGGGAATTTTTGTAATTGTTTCTTGAATTCAATTGTAAACACTAGAAATGGCAAGGTTATTGGTTTGATCCCCATGAGATGCATGCATTGACAGAATGTAGGCTATACCTTCAATGCAGCGTAAGTTGGTTTGGATAAAAGCATTTGCCAGATGCATAGATGTGGATGTAAATAATGAAGGGGTGCTAGCTCTATTCAAGCCCCTGCTGGACTACTTGATTAAATAAAGAAATGGATAGATAATGTAAACTCATGGAATTGATTTTTGCTTCACATTGTGAGATGACCGGAAATATTATGAATATTTATAATAAGTTGAGCGCACAGATCAACTGCATTTGTTGGGACTTTGTGTTCTTTGGGTTCAGTCTGCAGTGTCATCATGACAGGGACCAGATCTGCTGTTTCAAAAGACACATTAGGCATTTGTCAGACACTGCGACTGCACATTAATTCCTCATGGTTGTGTCGATGAATATTTAGGGATTTCCAGGGCTCTTCCTGATTCACCTATCAATTTCAAAAGCAGTACACTGCATGAATATGCAGAGAGAAATTAAGAGCTCCGTTTTGTTGAGTCTGTGTGACGTGATCACGACGAGCTTTGCACTTCAAACACTTTCCCATCTGCTTCTCTCATTAATACCATCCTTTCAAAAGCATCAAAAACCTCAGGAAGGGTTGGACAGCTTTTATTTCCCTTTATTAAAAAGGAGGAGCATCAAACCTTAATCCCTAAACCTTCAGAAGTGTTTATTAAACCATTCATCTCCTCACATTTCCCTTTATTGCTAGTTAGTGCGGTATTAATGATTGTTTAATGTATTCTGTCTCTCTCGGGCTCTGTCCTGCTCGTCTCTCTCCCTGCGGCCTTGATCTGTGTGAGCTGTGTCTGAATAAACACAGTGTTTTAACACCCTGGACAAAAACTGCTTAATCTGAGAATGCATCTACAAAACATCAAGGTCAAGCTGACATTTATTGAACCTGAGTGAAGGCCACCAATAAACCTTCAAAGAGAGACTGAACTGAGTGCATGTATTTGTGCATTTGACAAAACAGCTTTTTTATTTATATTTGTTAACCCCGGGTCATTCTAAACCATGGATTAACAAAATCTTGTGTTCTTTTTTTTTTCCATGTTTTACACTGTTTATTAATCCTGCATATTCAGGTTTCACACTGTACCACTGAAAAGACTTTTCAGACCGTAACTATAAGAACAAATCTGTTCTTCACTTCAGTTAACACTTCTGAAAGTTTCTGTGATTGTAGAAAGAACATGAATGCTTAATAAGGCAAGAGGTGTTAAAGGGATTGTTCACCCCAAAATTTAAATTGTCATTAATTTCTCACCTTCATGTCATTCCAAACCCCTAAGACATTCGTTCATCTTTGGAACACAAATGAAGATGTTTTTGATGAAATCCGAGAGCTTTCTGACCCTCTATAGACAGCAAGGGAACTACCACATTCAAAGCCCAAAAACATAAGGACAATGTTAAAAGGACTCGTAGCTTCATAAAATTACAGTTGAGAGATGCGTCTTGTGTCTCACGTCTTTTGAATTTCAATTTCAGTGCAGTGCCGCTCATCCATGTCAGTTCCAAAACAGTGAACCAATAAGAAGACCCCAGAGCCGGGGCAAGTGTTGCAAGTTTTTGGTTTACAGTAGTAAGTTGGCATGGCAACTGTTTTATTTGATGGCGGAGGAGGCATTCTGCGCTGCACTTTTTTAAAAACCATTCCTGAACGTTGCGTCTCGCGTTTTTAGATGCAAAGACGTGTTCTGTGTGAACAGCCCCTAATACCAGGGGCGGAGCCAGGGGGTGGCCGTAGCCACCACTGACGAAAGCTTGGCCACCCCTTTGGCCACCCCACTCAAAACTGCAGTTTTTGTCCCTTTTTTTCTTGACAAGAAATGCATTTATTAAGATGCTGAACCGCCGTATCTCTTTGACCATATCAAACGGGAGAATTTTCAGACGTGCACTTCAGTTTCACCTCAGCGTCAGGCGCGAGTCAAACGAGTGCGGAAAAGCTACAGGAGCCAAATGAGCTTCAGTAGAACAACTTTGAACTGAGGTCTGATGAGATGTTGTTAGGAGAAGGGTATAACTGCAGCCTGGAGATCTCCAAATGGGGGCGGGAACTCCAAAATGGGGTGGGAGCCCCAAAATAGGGTGTGGCTTCCTCCCACTGACAGACAGGCACATGACACGCATGCGCTATTTTTTCCCCCAATCCACTTCAGTGCAAACGCCGCCCCACAGCTGATTCTAAAGATTTTATTGGTTGTGTCAATTAAAGTGTTGATTTCCTACACTATGCTACAAAAAATGCTAACCCCTAAACCTGACGCTAACCTTAACCAGTGAAATGGACTGCACGGCGGGATTGGCGCTGAATACGGTGTTACTCACCTATGGAGAAGAAACAAAGCAACCTCGGCGTCCGATCGCAGGCCTTCCGCTCCTTGAGTTCTCTCCAGCGCTGGAACGCTGATCCAATATTTACACGGGTCCTACTTCTTGCCTTCTTGCCTTAAGCCTTCTTTTGTTCCGCAGACGTTTTCCTCTTTTGTTTTTTATCCACCATCTCTATCTTTCTGTCGCTCGGCTTGGCTAATGTCTGTCCCATGCACTGAACGCTCTCTCCTCCACATCATGAGTAGACACGCCCCTTACTGCTGATTGGCTACAAGTTTGTTTTTCTAGTCGGCCCGAATCAGTTTTCTAAAGCGTTTTTGAAAAATCGCTTACCCCACCTTTAATAAGATTGTGCGATATGAGATCGTTCCGTAACTCCCCAACCGGACCTCACCGGACAATGGCACCTTTTTAGTTACACCCAGCGTCACTACCCCCTCCTACCCTGCGAATTTCGAGCCCCATTGCTTAAAACAAAGCGACAGAGTAAAATCTTTCCCCTGTGCTGGGACGGCTCGCGGGAGAGCTCGTGGGTGATTCCCGTTTATATCATGAAGCAGAGGTTCAAACTC
>NW_015659950.1:68134-91112 GCF_001515625.1 Sinocyclocheilus rhinocerous | reverse complement strand
AATTGGCTGGAGCCCACGCTCTATATCACTTCATCATAAATAACCCGCACAAGAAACTATGAGCATACATAGGCCTACCTAGTTCTGTCGATATGTCTTTTTTATTTGTAATTTAATGCACAAATAAATGTGAGCACAGTGCACTTATACTAGAAAATATGCGAAAATGAAACCATTTAAATGCATAAAATAACTCATTTTATATTCTGGCATTTATGTCTACTGTTGACTTCTGGCCTTTTTCACATTTTTAACACTATCTGCATGCCTCATCCATGAGTATGCAATGTTGGAGAGCAATCATTTGGGAGTTTTGAGAAGCTGAATGAGCAATAAAGCTATAGTGAGGTGAGGAATAATACACAAATTGTCATATTCACTCAGTATTAGCCTACTTGATCTAATTCACAAATATCTCAATTACAGTTAAGTAGAAATTAATTGTACTCAGTTGTGTTTTAGGCACTAAAACAGTCCAGTACATTATAGTCAAACACATTTTTATATTGAAATAATGAAGATTTCTGTGCCACCCCAGACTGGTTGCTGGCCCCTCCCTGGCCACCCCTATAAAAACATCCTGGCTCCGCCACTGCCTAATACTGCATTATTTCAAACTTTTACCTTTGGCACTGCAATTTGGGGTTAACCTCCCAAAAACAAGGGTTAAAAATGATGACAACCCGAATTTCAAAACTGTGTAACATTACTTTATTTGATGTATAAAAACATGAACCCAGGGTTGTGTGCAGTGTAAAAGGACGCAAATTTTTTTTGACTCTTTGTATTTTTGTTAGTAACGGGGTTGCCAGGTCTGTGAAACAAAACAAGCCCAATTGCTAATCAAAACTAGTCAAGTCACGCTTTTTCCATAGTTTCCCCCCGCAGTCAAAATTGTGTTCTGGGGGCGGGGAGATCGCTTTATTCTCCGAACTAAAAAACAATACGTGGCTATAGTGTAAAAGCAGCACAATTGCACAGGAAAACCGCAGACTTGACAACACTACTTAGTAAAACATTTATAGATGATGTCATGAAAATCTGTAAATCAGATCTCTGAGGCAAATATTATCTCTAAATCTACATTATCCCTTAATTACAAGCTGTATTTGCATTTATCTTTGACTAATCTCTTCTCTCACTTCTTCTATTTGCCATAGTCTTTCACATCAGATCGTCTGGTTTAATGGTGTTCAGAGTGAGGCATTAAAGAGGTCGGAGACGCAAGGTTATAGAAGCAGCTTTGTTTACTTTTCAGAGCTCTCGTCTGATTATATCTGATTTTCTAACCCTTAAGCTTGATCTCTCTAGGTTTGGATGGTCAGATTGCCTCAGAATGAAATGGCTCGATGATTTACTACTTGCTAGTGTTAGTCAGTAGCAGTTTGAATGAGGTTCCAAAACCATATCTAGAGAGCCTAAAAATGGAGACTTGAGATTACATGTTTGTGTTGTGTTTTGGACTATTTTGAAGTTCTGGTCTTATAATCGTTTGTAGTTTCTTTGTTAATAGGCTATTTTAGACAGTAAAATGTACCTATGTAAGATGAAAAAGAAGATTTAGGGAGAATCAATAAATTATGAATGATTTATTGCTATTGTCTAATAATATGTATCTGTATAATAATAATAATAATAATAATAATATCTGTAATCAATAAAAAAGTAGCTGTAGTCTGATTACAAGTATTTTACAATGTAATATAATCAAATTACAAGTATTACAAGTAATTTTTGGAATCTGATTATGTAATCCAGATTATATGTAATCAGTTACAACCCAGCACTGCACCCTAGCAATTACCGTAGTATCATGCTGGTGAGTTTTTTTAATTTATATTACAATATGGCACATTAAAATTAAATTTTTAATGTTTTCATTTTTGTTTTTGATGTTTTCATTTTTAATGTTTATTTTTACATTCTTTATCTTTAAAATTATGATTTTTTTTTTTCAGTATATTATACATAATCATCTGTTCACTGAAAAAAAAGGAAATATGTAAGTGGATGATGTCCTGTAATTATAACATAATAACAACATAGAAGCAGCAGTCTTTTATCGCCCTGAACGAATTTATTTTGTTATCATGACAGACTAACTGTATATTATAATAAATGGACATGAAATATTAAACGCGTGTACTTGTATAATAAAAATACTTTATTGTATAAGTACATGCAATGTCTTGTTGAATGTAATAGATTTTCACCATAAATTTTGTTGCTATTTTATTTTTTTAAAAAGAGTTAAATATCGACATATATTCAATTATAAATAATATGGCACATTAAAATTTTATTTTTGATGTTGTAATTTTGATTTTTGATGTTTTCATTTTTATGTTTATTTTATTAATTTTCATTAATTTATCTTTAAAATATGTTTTTTTAGTTTTTTTTTTTTTTTTTTACAGTATCTAGTATTTGGTATATTTTCTATACTACAATGCGCTATAATATGCATTACTTGTTATTGACATATTACATAGTAAGTGCAAATGAAAAATTACATGAAGAGTTGGTTGAGCGTTGTTCATTTACTTACTGTATATTAGCACAGATGGTTGGGTCCGAATGTCATTTCCGTCTTGCATAATATTATCTCAGCACCTGTACAGTACAGTACATGTAAAGGTATTAGTATTGTGCTTGTGTTTTATCATGTGGTTGTTGTTTACAGTTGCAGTAGACCTCTGTGTTGCCCCTCATCCCTCTCTATGAAAGGAGCAAGCTAAAGGTCACTGCCTCCCACATGTGGGGATGTTACAGTTAAAACAGTGCAGCTCCTTATGCAGCGTTTCATGTCCCCCGGGGGGCTTTCTTTGAGCCGCGGGCCCCTCTGGCCACACGCGAGGCCCCGGCAATGCAATGCTTTGAGGGATGAAATAAGGCTTGATTATAGAGTGATTATATCTGACACTAGCCAGGCATGAAAGGCGTTTGTTTTAAAGGACCCTTGTTTTCGAGGTCCGGTTTAACATCAAAGACAGAGCGAGGGATGGAGGAAGAAGAGGACATGTGATATTTATTAAAAGGGAAGAGAGCAGCGCCAGGTCACTTTCATTTCCTTACTGTATGTCATTTTCTGGCTCACCTCATTGTACTTTCTTATCTTCCTTAGAAATAAATACAGCCAATACACCCAACACTAAATGCAAATATAATAGTATAAGCAAAATAAATAAGCTGCTTAAGGTAAGACCCTAGAAGTGTGGGGTAAAAAAAAAAAAACTAATAAATATCAGCATACTTTCTTCAGTACCTTACAGTGCATTAAAAAATTGTTTTGTATTAAAAGTTTTCTGAAATGTTATGTTTAAGTATGCAAATTGGGTATTATCTAATTAAATACGCTCTAATTTGCATTTATTTCAGAACAGAAATCTGAGCATTGGATGAAGCCAAAATTATTGTTGACATATTAGAGTTAAAGGTTTTTAGATTTCTTAGATATTGCATGAGAAAAACACCTTTATGGCCTTTAAAGATATGCATTGTAATTGAAATCAGTTTACACAAATGAGGCATTATCTAATTAATTATGCTATAATTTGCAGAGATTTCCAGAACAGAAATCTGGCCATTGGATAAAGCCAGGTTCAAATTTATTATTTCATTTTTGTTGACATATTAGAGGTAAAGATTTTTAAATTCCTTGGGTTCTGCATGAAAAAAAAAAAAAAAAACTTGTTTTGAGAAAATGGCCTTTAAAAGTATATATTGTAATTGAAATATACAGACACAAGCTGATAAACTGTAATAAAATAAACACTTAGTTATGAAAGTTATGCAAGCAAAATAGCCCAAAATCGACTAAATAGACTAGTGCATGAAAAAAGTTTCACTTGTAGTGTCTTGCCTTAAAAGAGAGGAAAAGACATGTCACTTATCTTTTGTTGTTGACGTTATAGCTTGAACATTCAATCTAGCTTGGTAAATTGGCACAAAATGCATCATTTTAAATAGATGTGTTCAAATCCTTGCTCAGAGCAATATTAATAGTGATGCTTAACACCGCTAATGAAAGCTAAATGGGCCTTTGTCTTTCCTACAAAGTGAAGTGGTATGGGGTTTGTCAGACAGATTTGAAGCTCTAAGCAGAGCCCTGAATGTCTCCCCCTCCAGCATTTCCTTTGATTCATTTTCTGAATCGGGAGACACAAATGGATGTTCATTGACGGGATATCAGTCAGAAGGGCCGCCTTTCCCTCCTGTTCCCTGCGGTGAGCCTGCAGCACCTGTCTGCCGATGAACACGTGCAGCAGATGCATGGACACCTGTGAGCTCACCTGGAGGAACGTTTATTGCTCATATGTTCACTTTTCATAGCTCAGGAGACTTAATAGTTCTGATTCATGTAGGTAACTTTGCCTCAGATGTTTTTCCTAAAATGTGAGCAAAAGTACACTATACATTTTTTTTTTAAAATCAGTGTGGTGTTGTTTCTTTGCAATTATTTGTGCAATTTCTAAGTGAAAGCTGTTTTAAAGTAAATCCTACACCAGTTGTTTTCACTGTAAAAGTAAAGTAAACTCTAAAGTACACACTGAACTGAATGTTACATTTTGAAGTAGAAAGACTGAAATTGTATTTTCTTGTCAAATATATTCCAATGATAATTACAGCTTAATCAAATAAATAAATAAATAAAATTACTGTGCACTGTGATGAAAATGAGTAAAAATAGGGCACATTGTACTGTATTTGAAGGAATTTGCTGTATTATTTACAGGCGCTTTACCTGCGTTTTGAATTTTATACTGCATTTTGTTGTGTTTTAGAGTTAACGGAAATGTCCGTAAAATTAATGGATAATGTCCCGGTAATGAGCTGCCGGTATTTTTTATTTATTTTTTAATGGATTTATTTCTTACAGTGGTTAGTGCTATAAAATGAATAGACATTTGGTCTCAGAAGTATTTGATGAGAAGGATTGTAGTTCATGCCGAGATCTCTGACTTTTGATGGCAGACTTTGTCATCTTGGCAAATCTGAGCACATTTTGAGATTTCTTCTGAAAGTCGAGAGGAGGCACATGCAAATACTGGATTTGATTTCTCAGAAGAACAAAATCTGAGAAGATGGAGACTTTTCAAAGTCTGTGGAGAAAGTAAATGAAACGAAAAACTTCTGAAAATGTGAGTTGTTGCTGTTGTTTGTACTTTCTACAAACTCTAAACGGGGTTTTTCATAGTGATGCCATGGAAGAACCACAGTTCTTGAAAGAACCATTTTTTAATAATCAAATAATCTTTCCATTCTAAAGAACCTTTCATGCTATGAAAAGATTCCATGGATTTCAAAGGTTTTTCATGGAACCATCAACACCAAATAACCTTTATTTTTTAAAATATAGATAGGCTATGCTAAATAAGTTTCAAAAATATATCTGCCACAGGAAGACATTAGAAGTCTTTGTTGTCCTCCCTTGGGTTACAGTACCTCTTAAAGGGGTCATATGATGCTATTTCAAAGATCATTATTTTGTGTATTTGGTGTAACAGAATATGTTGACATGCTTTAATGTTCAAAAAACACATTATTTTTCAAATACTGTACATTATTGTAGGTTTTGGGCGGCATTATGCTAATATTTCCACATAGTGATGTAGATATGTGGGGGCGTGTTAGAACGAGGCGTTTAGGTAGGTGTGGCTGACTCTTAACTTTTATAAAGAATATCTCTTTGGATTTGAGACTTTAGTCTTTGCAACTTTACAGATCTTCTTTATGCACCAAGAGCTTGTAACACTCCAAAGAGAAAGGAACACTTGAAATCGCATCATATGACCCCTTTAAGTGTCATGAGAGCATTCAACGCTCCTGATTATGTGCTTTAACGCCACCTGTGCTCCATCTTCAGCTCGTACGGCATCGGTCGGCGTGAGTCTGGTTCACTGGGTTCATGCGGTTCAGCAGTGTGAATCTCTCTCACCTCACGCCTTTCTACACCTCTCTGCTTGACACAGTTTGATTAATTAGTATTGCAAGTGGCGTGTGGTGGCCACTATTCCCCTTACGGCTCAAACACACACAGCCTCTCCCTGCCATTTCTCTTTCACTCCTTCCATCATAATGGTTTTATGGGGCACCAAAACTGGTGATAAAATTTCCTCACGGACTATGCAGAGTAATAATGAAAAAGAACAGTAATAATAATAATAAAGACGATAACTTAATTTTTGAACCATTCTCGTAGTTTGGGATTTGAAAAGAGTTATTTTAGTCAGCTGGTTAATTTCAAAGCTGATGATGTGAGGCTCATCATTATATATAATTCATACTTATATAGTTAGTCATACTACAGAGCCAGTATTGAAATTGTAATCACTTATTGTGCAACATACATTCTTGGCAGGCAATTAATTGAAATAAAATCGAAATTGCAGTCTGGACAGCAGACTGGTTAATTATTTAATTTCATTAAATAAATATACTGTCTGCCTGCGCTGCATGGTTCAAAAGAAAGGCTTCTATACATACTTTGGGCTCATCAAGATATGTTAAAGAAATGTAGTAAAGGTGAAAGTCTTGAGTTTGGTTCTTTTAAAGAGATCAAGTCTGAACACCCTTGAGTTTGAGCAAAACCTGACTTTATTTGGAGACAAAATGCATTGCTTTTTGTTTAAAGGGGTCCTATTATGCTTTTTCACTTTTTCAACTTTAGTTAGTCTGTAATGTTGATGTTTGAGCATAAAAAAGATCTGCAAAGTTACAAAGCTCAAAGTCCACTTCAAAAGGAGATATTTTATTTAACAGAAATCACTTTTCAAAAACTACAACGAACGACTCGTTTGGACTACAACGCATATTTTCCGGGATTTGTGATATCACAAATATCGGCGAATGGGACGAGACGCTGCACTAGAGAAGGCAACGAGTGTTATCACTAAGTACACCCCCAAAACAAAATCAAGACTTTGTAAAAGAGCATAATAGGACCCCTTTAATACAAACCCTGTTTAATATAAAAGCTGCTGCCTTGTTTTTGTTATTTTACTATTATAGAAGGATTTATTAATATTTGAAATCAGCTCTCTTTTTTCAGTTTTCATTTGAGTTTTAGTAATTTCGTTATGTGCTTTCGCTGTTTTATTTAGTTTAGGTTATTATTTAAATATTTTTTTTTATAATTAATCTTCTTTTAACTTTTAGTGATTTTATTACTTCAGCTTATTTAGTGATTTTATTATACTTCAAATTCATTTCAAATTTTTTGTTTGATTTTTTAAGTTTTAAGTTTTTCATCTAATTTTTACGTTTTATTTCAGCTTTATTTCAATTACCAAAAATAATTTAAATCATTTTAGTTCAAATCAACAGTAACAACACTGTAGCAACCGCAACATGAGACATTACATTTATATCAGTGCAGTTGAAATCACATATACTGTATGTATATTACATTTAAATAACCATTTGCAGCCATTCTGTGTGCAACAGATCGACTTGTTTTTTAAAGTAGTTTATCACGCCCTCTATTGGTTCTTGTACAGATTGCAGGCACACAGTTGTAGAATATTTTTTTTTTATATAGAATGGCAAATGATTTTAGA
Source organism: Sinocyclocheilus rhinocerous (assembly GCF_001515625.1). Classification (NCBI taxonomy): domain Eukaryota; kingdom Metazoa; phylum Chordata; class Actinopteri; order Cypriniformes; family Cyprinidae; genus Sinocyclocheilus; species Sinocyclocheilus rhinocerous. The sequence continues at coordinate 83,553 of NW_015659950.1, read as the reverse complement.
TACTACACTGCTGAGAAATTATTCTCACTGGTTGTAGGATTTACAGAACAAAATGATGTACAAATTAGATTAAAGTTTACACATGAATCCTCATTGAAACAGTTGTTTCACAATTTCACAATTTTTTTTTTTTACAAAGCATTTCAGCCTCTTTTGTCCCTTGAAATCAAGAAACATTCATTAATTTCTCTGTGAATGTAAATTAAGAATTTATAACGTGAATGTGATCAAATTATTCATTAAGGCTGCCCTGTAATTCTCTCTGGGGAAAAGAGTCTAAATTACAGGAAACCGAACAACAGATAATTGGTCAGAATCAAAATGACTGTTGGGCTTTTAATTTCAATAAGGTTCACTAATTCATTCTAGGAACAATTTGCTTCACTGTATTTAGTTTAATTTCTTTGAACCATCTAACAAGCATCACGTAATGATAATAACAGTTGTTAACCCTGAAACCCTTTATTTAAGAGAGGCTAATTATGAAATGTTGAAGCTAAGAGGTAAAGAGAACTGGGTGCATATAGCAATACAGTGTTACATTATGAGCTTGTAAATGTTACAAATTTAACATTTATTAACCTTAACATCAGACTGACATCAAAGCTATGTTAGTTAACTTTAGTTTGCTTTAAAAGTTCATACTTAGGATACATTAAAATGTTGAGACAGTATATATCTGAGACATAACTGTGATCTACATTTACAGGCAGAGTTCGGAAAGAAGTTGAATGTAAAGCTTTAAAACAGTTATTAAATATTCTATTCCATACAATATTTATATCCATACATATTTTAATAAATACTACATACAATGTAAACACTTACCATATAGTCTTACTACATGTGTCGTAATAGTTGCATTTGGTTAAGTGATAATTATTTGTGTGAAATTATTTGAAATCACCCGTGTTGGAATTTAATGTCGCCTAGACACTTTCCTTTGTCTTTTATACCCATTATATCCCATTCAAATCAAAGATCAAGAGGGACATGTTTGAATCCAGATCACAGGCGCTTGTAGAAAGACAAGATGTTGTTGCAGTTTGGGCAGCGGTGCTCAACATCTTTACATGAATCCATCCAGAAAGGTGCTAGACAGCACGGCCAGCACCTGCAAAAGAGGCGTCAGACTCAATCAATCCCTGTCTGCCCTATTGACTTCCACTAACCGCTTATATTCCTCTCTAACTCTAGGCTCTTGCTGTCTGCTTGCATTATTACAAGACAAAATATGATTTACATTACGTTTTATTTACATTTACATGTCCCATTGAAACTCAACAAGCCTTCACTGAAAACAAAGTGGTGTGTAAACAATTTCCACTCTGAAATTGTTAGTACATTTTACAATTAATTACAAAAAAAAGACTAAGTAACACTTAAGTAGAAAGACTAGTATTTTATTGTAAAATGTACTCCAAAAATCTTTGTTTTATTTACAACCTTGAAAAATTATTTTATGGTGTATTCTGTCTAAAAAGGGACACAAATGGCAAATTTACACTGTAAAGGTGGCACAGAAGTGCTTCTGAAGTGGCATTTAGGTGTCTTTACACACACTGTTGAATGCCTCTCAGAGGAGGCATAAACAGATATACACAGCAATCACAAATGCATACTTTGATACTAAGGGTTGAGGTGGGTCAGAGCTGGCATAATTTAGTCTATTGCATATTTACACTGGATTTTAAGCAGGCACAGAGCAGTCTTAACTTGGCTGTGTGAAGGCACTTAAAAAAGTAAAGGTTTTTCACAGTGATGCCATAGAAGAATCTTTTAATGAACAGTTCATAAACTAATCTTTTTTTTTTTAGTGTGAAGAATATTAAAAAAATTCAAAGAACCCTTTTCCACTATAAAGAACCTTTTGAGTAATGAAAAGGTTCCATGGATGTTAAAGGTTCTTCATGGAGCCAACCTTTTTTTTTGAAGAGTGTGTAGTAAGTTTGATGAAATTATCAAGTTTAAGGAAATGTTTACCCGATGAGGGCAAGACAGCCACAGGCCAGCCAGGCCATGAGTCCAGAGTAGTGATCTGTTATAGTGATCACCTGGTGCTTACAGTGAGGGCACATGGTTTGAGCGGGTAAATCACGCAGGCTGGGAAGCATCACTGTGGTTGTTACGGCTGTAATGCACATAAACACAACACATGATCCAGAATAAAAAGAAAAGCTACCATTCTGCCATTGTGTAGCATCATTTATCCTTCTCATTTTTGATAGCTGGGTTTGTCCCTTTTTAACCCAGCGCTGGGTTATATTTAACCCAACATTTTTTAGAGTGTAATACTACACTACATTGGAAATTGGTTATTCTACTTGATATCTCAAACTTCCAAAAGCAATTCCACTGCCTGATTTTCAAATAATGACAGAGAAAAAGAAAAATGGCAAAGCTACTATTTAAGTTGTTCAACTGTCAAAACAATTTCTTCTTAGTTGGGTTTGTCCCTTTTTAACCCAGCATTTTTTAGAGTGTACATGATTTCAGAAATGTCATTTTTAGTTGTTATTGAAGCTTGCCTAACGAGTGTCTGAGTACGATAGTTGAACATAGTAACTTACTGGTAGTTTGAGGATACATTCCTGGGTTTGGACCTTTGGAAAAAGATTTAAAAAGGGTGGCATTGCACTAATATCAGTGACTGATAAATAGATAAAATAGTATTGAGTATCGAGCCATTTTGAGGATTATCTACTAAAATAACTGTTTAAATTGATAATTGAAAACTGTACTTACCGTTAACTTGAGGATACACCCCAGGGTTTGGACCTTTAAAAATTGTTAAAAGAGTTTCATTGCACTAATACCAGTGATTGGTATTAATTAATTTGTAGCTTTTCTACTCTTTGATAGTTAAAAAACTGCAACTTACTGTTAATTTGAGGATATATCCCTTGGTTTGGAGCTTTAGAAAAAGATTTCGAAGCAGTAAAAGCTGTCACTGACAATACATAATGTCTTTTTTAAAATTCAAATAAGCATAATTAACCTCAGCTGTCAACATGCCACATATCATGTGATTAAAATGTTATTTTGAGTAAAATTTGAGTACATGATTATAATAATTTTACACAATGAAAACATATTTATTGTTCTCATTTTTTTCAATCCATGGAGGTTCACATTTATGTGTGTCTGATATGATCAAGGGAAATTCATTCATTCATTCATTCATTCATTTATTTATTTATTTATTTGGTGTCTTAAATAACGGAATCTATAATATCACAAAATTGTGGAGTCAATATTTGGTAATAATATAGCATAATAAGACATTTATAAGCAATATCTTGTTGGCCAGTCATTTTGACCAGGAACAACACGAGTGTAACAAGGTGGGGAGAAAATCTCAAAAAGGTGTAAAAATAATCGTTTTGGGGGCAAAGTTGTTATACCCTGTGTGAGCAAAGTCAACGTACAACGTGATAACATTAACTAGCATTTTCGGGAAATAGAAAATCCTCTCTGGGTCTGAATGACATGAACACAACATGAAGGCTAAGAAATGCACCAACAAGCAACCTATTCAACTGAGGCTTATCAGAACAAACGTACCTCCCTGAAAGTTTGGATTAACTCCTGGCTCTGGGTATGAGGTGTATGCCATATTAATATTTGGATATGGAGGTGAATTGTATCCTGGGTTGTGGGTCATGTCTTTTCCTATGTAATCTGCTGGATGTCCTGGGTACGGTGGAGCAGATTCATAAGCTTCAATGGCTTTCATAGCCTCTATATCCTTTATATCCTCCATATCCTCCAGATATTCCACCGTTTCCAAATCATCCAAATCAGCTTCTCCAGCCTTATCCATATTCTAAGCTCCTTAAACAAAAAAACAACAAAGCGTAACAGAAGCACACAGAAGATGAGTTGCGGGTGAGGCTTACAGTCGTTTTAGGTGTGAGGACTACTTGAGTCCCAATGCAAATGCCAGCAAAAAAATGTTGACAAGACTCATTCAAATCTCTACAGTGCATCCAAATTTCATTCCGACATGGAAATGTTCTGTTTGTAAAGTATTTTGCACTGCTTTTCATTTTGGTCATGGAGACAGAGCTTCATTTTCCACCGCATCATCAAGACCAGGAACTTAAGACATATGACATAGCTTGTAAAAACCAAGTTGTAGAGCTTCGCTCTTCCATTTGAAAATCTAATTTGAGTTATTTCCCAACACAGAATTTTTACCCCATTTACATTTACAATTATGAAAGGTTGTTGAGTACCTAATAACAAAAATGTTATTTCATCATAAAGGATATTTTTTTCCAAAAACAGACGTAATATTACCTAATTTGATGATGCTCAGTTCAAATTATCAATCAGAACTTTCCACTTTGTATAGCCCTCCACATACACAAAAAATAAGAATGAAGATTTTTCGAATGACATACACATATCAGCTTTAAAGCACTACTCAAAATAACAAAAAGAGTCAAATATCAGACGTTTTGGTGACAAAAGAAGTATTCAAAATGTATCATTTAACTTAAAATCTTAAAAAGGACTGAAAAAAGAAATCATTATTAGTCATAAAATAATGTCTTCAGAATTATTCATATAGCCTATGTGAGAATCGGCAGAGAACAAATAGTTGTAGCCTGACTTTATCTGTGGCAGTTTTTCTGATGATTAAGGGATAATACAATGCTTCTTCATTAAATGTATCATTTTGTGAGAAAGTGTGATGCACTAGAGCAGTGGTTCCCAACCCTGGTCCTGGAGGCACCCCAACACTGCACATTTGGCATGTCTCCTTTCTCTGAAACACCAGTTTCAGGTCTTGGGAGTCTCTACTAATGAGCTGATGATCTGAATCAGGTGTGTTTGATTAAGGAGACATACAAAACATGCAGTGTTGGGGTGCCTCCAGGACCAGGGTTGGGAACCACTGCACTAGAGCACTATTTCTGGAATCAGCATACCAAAATTAGAAAGAAAATGAGACTTAAACCAGATATGTTTGTTATAAATTTGATGGGGGACAAAAAGAAGAACTGATGAGAACGATGAGATTTTGAGGCATCTGTGTTGTAGAGCTCTGACGTCAGTGCAATAACCAGTTTCCATTTAGTGGCGGACAGGCAATCTACAAAATAACTACAATAATTACAAATGTCTTTTTTTATGGATTACCAATTCAGGAACACTGTGGCCCAAACAATGAGTCCTATAGACTGTGATTCTCATGTTTTAAAGTCATGAATCAACTTTCATTAGACTTGCCAAAGAAGTCAGCAGCGTGACTCTTTTGTCATTCACACAAACAATATGCAAACAGAGGCAGAAAACAGAGCTCTCAGCCACAGATGGTGAATGAATTTTCGATTTTAACGTAACATTGTGCTATATATAATTATATAAAGAATAACTGACAATACAATAGTAATAGTAATCATTGAAATGACCATAGACTAACTGTCATATCTGTTAACTCTTGGTCATTAGATTATATCTAATTGCCTTGGCTGAAAACCACCAAAGGTTTCACAGATATCTCTCTTCTGTATCTTTGTCTCTTTCTCACACTGATTGAATCTACTTCCAGGCCAACTTACCTACAGGAATGAGAGATCAGTGAGATTTGAGATTGGATGTTGTATTTCCTTGGGGACCAGATGAAACTGAGTTCAGGAAAAGGAGAAAAGGGTATGTATGAGTTCTAGAGGAGGGTGAAGAAAGGAAAAAGGGAGGAGATTTTTAACCGAATCACAACCAAATAGGCTTCTGATGACGACTTCAACTTCTGAGATTGTTATTTGGTGGCTAAATAGATTCATTCAATCCATCAGACTTGATCTAGGTTAATGGTGTTAGGTACAAAAAAATGCATATAGTAGTGAATTTCATCCAGAAGAACTCTATCACATTTATATATATGTATTTTTGTGCATAATTATTATTTTTGGCTTTTATGTTGTTTGTTTTGATTTAAAGGTGCTTAGTTCTAGAGGAGGGTGAAGAAAGGAAAAAGGGAGGAGATTTTTAACCGAATCACAACCAAATAGGCTTCTGATGACGACTTCAACTTCTGAGATTGTTATTTGGTGGCTAAATAGATTCATTCAATCCATCAGACTTGATCTAGGTTAATGGTGTTAGGTACAAAAAAATGCATATAGTAGTGAATTTCATCCAGAAGAACTCTATCACACTTATATATATGTATTTTTGTGCATAATTATTATTTTTGGCTTTTATGTTGTTCGTTTTGATTTAAAGGTGCTTCTGTCCTACTGCAGACCACTGGCTTTAGTCATGTTGGCTTTAAATGACCTGCCTATGTTTTGTATTCATGCTTATATGCATTAGTTTGGTTTTCTTGAACCTTGTCGTGCCATTAGTTTTGCTGCGTGCAAGAGTTGTTTGAATATCTTTGCATTCACAAACTGGTTGATGACATAGAATTGCCAAAAGCAGTGAATGCAGTGTGAAAATAGTAATATTAACTTAACCAATATCCTAATTAACACATTTTAGTTGACTTAATTTGTTTAATTATAATTTGATTTGTTTGATTACCAATTTGTCAAGCTAGTTTCTAGTTCCCAGCATGCTTTGTTTCAGACTCTAGGAGTAATGTTGAAATTAAGTGTTATTTCATGTGTTTTTGCACAGGATTAATATTAGGGGAGATCTGTTAGTGTTTAATGTTCTGCTATGTTTGGTTTTAAAAGGGTTTCCGTTATATAACAAAATAGTCACTTTCTCATAAACACATTTTTTGTTATTGTTACTGTGTATTGTGAATAGAAATCATTTATATTCATCACATTTTATACTGATTCTGTATTATGAGTTTATGGCAGCATGTATGAAAGCAGTAGTGTAATGCCAAGTTTAATTGACTTTAACAACATAAAGGAAGTGTGATATGTTTGTTTATATATATTTCCTATTTCGTAACCAATTGTCTGTTCTGATTTCAATATTTCCTGAGGTAAGATTACAATGTATCTGTGCAGCTGGAATACATTGAATTTGGTTACCAGATACCAGAGATACCAAAAGATTACGAATCATGATGAAGCAGTAATCTAGGAAGAAAAAAATGTTGTGATGGAGGAGTTTGAGCAGCATGGGGAGCAAAAGAGCCAACAACAGTTTTCATCAGGGATGTCAAACTCTGTTCCCAGAGAGCCACTGTCCTGCAGAGTTTAGCTTCAATCCTAATTAAACCTGAACCAAATTAATCACGGTATTCAGGATTGTTTGAAAACTACAGCTATGTGTGTTGGAGCTACACTCTTCAGAACTGTGGCCCTCCAGGAGTTGAATTTGACACTCCTGTGGACGCACCAAATTTTGTTCTTTAACGGATAGTTTCCAGCAGATGGACACCAGAGACAAGGGGAGCACTATCATCGATTTTGCCCATATATGTTAAATTAGATCTGTACTTTAAAAATGTATAATCTTTTAACATGTATTTTATAGTTCTCTTTTAAATATAATAATAAATATTGGCCGCAACAAGCTACACAATAATCATTGTATTTTCTAAACTTAAACTGTAGTAGAGAGTTTGTTCATTTTAGACTGCCTTTTACACTTTATTCATAAGTCATAAATGAAGTGCAAGCGGCACTCTAAAATGAACACTCTCTAGTATATTGAATCATGAGCTAGGTAAGCCTGGATATATTTGCTATGCTAATCTTCTACGTAAAAAACCTGTTTTCGTTCACATCCATTGTATAAGTCATGAATGACTCACTGTTTTTGAAGAATCATTTGAGTCAATGATTCATAGGTTTGCTCATTTCAAAAAGGGGCTCATTTGTCACCATCTATTGCTAAATTGCTTAACAAATAATAGCGAATAAAGTGCCTTGAGTCTTTTTTTTAATCAACATATGTTCTCTCATGTTGTCATGATTCCGCTACTGTTGAGGAACAATGAGACACAGGAGTAAACTCAAGAACACAGTCTTTAATCTTCCAATTCGGGGAAACACAGGGCAGGCAGACACATACACGTAGCACATGGACGAATAATACCAGACGCGGGAAATGGAAAGTGGGCTTAAATAATCAGAACATAACGAGGAGATGAACAGGACACAGCTGGAATCAAATCAACACAATAAGGACAGGAACAGGAAGAACCAAATATGGGCATATAAGGAAACACGAGGGGAAACCAGGACATGGAGCATGAGGGGAACAAAACACAGTCTGACACATGTGTTCATTTTGAATATATTTTGGTCACATTAACCTGAATAAATCCTGATGTTTCTGACCTGCAGAACTCCACCCTTATTTTTACTCTTTTCTGCCATACAGACCCTATTGTCTTGACTAAAGCAAAAAAGTATCAGGGATTAGTTGAGAAGGAAGTGAAACCCTTTCAAAAAGGATTTTTGAGAAGTCTTTTTCTAAACTTTTTCTGACTTCTCTCGTGTCTCGTGGTCATTCATTTTTAAATGCATCATTCCGAAAGTGAAAGTAAAGTTTAGATTGTTGAAGAAAAGATGGATTGTCAAACAGTAAAGATGGATTCACCATTTGTAGAAGAACTTAAGAATAATACCAGACGCGGGAAATGGAAAGTGGGCTTAAATAATCAGAACATAACGAGGAGATGAACAGGACACAGCTGGAATCAAATCAACACAATAAGGACAGGAACAGGAAGAACCAAATATGGGCAATGGGCATAAGGAAACACGAGGGAAAACCAGGACATGGAGCACGAGGGGAACAAAACACAAGACACGGGAACACAGTCTGACATTACTCCCCCTCCCGGAAGGCGCGTCCTCAGACAGTTCAGGAGGCCATGGCAGAGTAGGGAACTCAGGAGGCCATAGCGGAGCAGACAGTTCAGCAGGCCATGGCAGAGCAGCCTCCAAGGCCGTGGCCCCAGCCCACGCCCCTAAGGCTGGAGCCCTATAACCCTCCCCCCAAAAATACTTGGGGCGAATTACGGGCATCTTGGCAGGAACGGGGTCATGAGGGCACTCTGGAGGTGCAGGCATAGGAGTGCGCTCTGGACTGGATTCGGAGACTGGAGCCCTCACTGGGCTAAACTTAAGGATCCTGTTGTTTTATCATGTAGTCACAGTTTCTGTAAAGAGTGTCTTCAACAGTTTTGGAGAACCAAGGAAACTCCGGAGTGTCCTGTCTGCAGGAGAAGATCCTCAAGGGATGATCCTCCAACAAATCTTGTGTTAAAAAACTTGTGTGAGTCGTTTCTGAAGGAGATAAATGAGAGCCCTTCAACATCTGAGGAAATCTGCAGTTTACACGGTGAGAAACTCAAACTCTTCTGTCTGGAGGACGAACAGCCTGTGTGTTTAGTGTGTAGAGATTAAACTCGGGGACTGGAGCCCTCACTGGGCTAAACTCGGGGACTGGGACACTCTCTGGGCTGAACTCGGGAACAGGAGCCCTCCGTGGGCTAAACTCGGGAACCGGAGCCCACACAGGAGCGAGCTCTGGGGCTGGAGCCAACACTGGAGCAAACTTAGGAGGCGGCCGGCGGGCTTGACAGCAGAGCGGCCGGCAAACTTGACTCAGGAGCGGCCGGCGGGCTTGTGGGAGCCGCGGCCGGCGGGCTTGACTTTGGAGCGGCTGGCAAACTTGACTCAGGAGCGTTCAGCGGGCTTGACAACGGCGCAGCCGTCGGGCTTGTCTTCGGAGCAGCTGGCGGACTTGTGGGAGCCACGGCCGGCGGGCTTGACAGCAGAGCGGCCGGCAAACTTGTCTCAGGAGCGGCCGGCGGGCTTGTGGGCGCCGCGGCTGGCGGGCTTGACAACAGGGAGAAACAAACGGGAAACAAAAACCTTTCTAAAACAAAAAACAAACACGGGGAGAAGGGGCGCCGCTTACTTTCTTGGTCCGGTATTCTGTCATGATTCCGCTACTGTGGAAGAACGAGGAGACACAGTCTTTAAAGGGGAGGTCGTGACGAACAGCCTGTGTGTTTAGTGTGTAGAGATTCGCAAACACACGACAACCACAAATTCAGACCAATCAGTGAATCTGTTTCATCATATAAGGTAAGATAAATTAAAATGTCTCTATTTAAGTTGGCTTAGCTTTATATAACATATACGGTGTTATCATATTAATGTATTTTCTCAGCAGCTGATCCGTTTTGTATTTTCATTTTGTTGAATTCTAGGAGAAGCTAAATACAGCACTAAAATCCTTACAAGCGAAACTTAAACACAAAGAGAACATTAAAGGGGAATTTGAGAAAACAGTTCAACACATCAAGGTGAGGAAACGGTCTAATCAATTATTTAAATGAGGAGTGGGGTATCGTGTAAAAAATAAGAAAACAACCGTTTTTATTTTCTTTTTCTTTTTTCAAAATCAAAAATAAAGCAAGAATTCGGCTCGGTTGAAAACACATAACCAGTTCGAATAAAATCGAAACGCCCTTTTCTGCCAGTTGCTCAACCAAATATTAAACCATGCCGTCATCAGCAGTGAATGATTTGACCGGGCCAGAGCCTAGACACGGTTTACCTCTGTAGGCGTAGGCACTTCGCATATTTTCCTCACATATGTAGGCCTATCTCGTATATGGATTTAACATCGTCCGCTTCTCAATATAGGCTAGGCTACAGCATTAAATTAGGCCTAAGATAAATAAAGTTTGGTTCTACACCAGAAACACAAACCATCTATAGCCTAATGCTTACAAGAACACATTTTAAAATATATATAATAGAGGTACAATTAACATCAAGCTACATTTGAAAATGTGTGATTATTAAAGTTTAAACTCTGCATCATAGTCTAAAGCTGACATGCAAAATTTGCTGAAGACCTGACAAACTTAGAAGCAGGGCCGTTTCTAGGCATAGGCGAGCTAGGCGGTCGCCTAGGGCGCCACCAGCTGAAGGGGCGCCAATGAGCGCACGTACTGGCACTTTTAGCAGGGTTGTGATAAAGAGTGGCACGGTCACCCTGAAATATGACTGCCCCCACTGGATCCCCCAACATTATTGGGCTAGAGTACTGTCAATCTGACGATGCCTGTATGCCACTAGATCAGAGTGCTGTCAATTGCTGCCTGACTGTTGCATGCAAAGTTTGCATTTGGAGCGCTCAACAATGGCATTAGATCAGTGGGCTCTGTCAGCGCTTTGGCAAGGTAACACTTTTTTTTTGCCATGCAATAAAGCTAAATTCAAAGGCCAATTTAAAATATTGGTACAGCAAATAAAGTGCACAAAATCTGTATTTTGTTTAGGCAGTATTTGTGGCACATTTGTCCAAAAGGTGTGCGTTTTTTGCGCCAATGCATTGTTAAAGGATCAGCGTGTCATGTAATATTCCCATATAAACTTTAACATCCAATTAAAAAATATTTGTATAGTAAAATTAGCTAATTCACGAGATCAATACATCCTTTATTAGACCACTTTGTCGAGTTAAATGCATCCTTACAGAGGTGTCGAAATGCTGAATCAATTCATTCACTTCCAACAGCGCTTAATGGGAGCAGCGTCATAGAGGACAGAGCGTCACGTTATTTAAAGGGGACGTTAACGCGTTAACGAGTAGCAAATGATTAAGTAGCTGCATTGGTTACTTTTATGCCACTGATAAAGCTTTTATATGTAGTTTGGGGTAACAAAGGGTTTGACTGAAATAATAATGCAATAACTGACACTTTAAATCAATGTTTCAAGAAACAACAACAAAAAAATTGAACAAAAAACAGATAAAGACAAAAAAGTAGCCATTGATAATATCTAAACAATATGTAGTAGTATAGTATATAGTATCCAAATCAAAATGTAATAAAATTAATTTATGTGTGATTTATGTGTAAATTATGTGCAATGTCTTAGCCACTAGGGATTGTTACATAGGGCTATACAGGCATCTAGTGGCAACACAATGATATTACAGATACTAAATTGTGCAAAATGTTTATCTTAACAGTCAATTTACAAATAATGCATTCAGATTTGTGGAACTCAATGCACTGAATCTCCACAAATTAGTGTCGTTACTATGACAACCAATTTGAATGTGACAAGCAAAAGGGGGCAATAGGGATTTCGCCTAGGACGTCAAATTGGCTAGAAACGGCCCTGCGCACACACACACACACACAAAGAAGATGGTGCACAGGGACTGAATGAATGAAATGAATTGGTGAGTCAATTTTGAACTGGTTCATTTACATGAATTGTTCAAACGAACCAATTCACTAAAATGAATCAGACTTTTCAACACTAAAAATTAGCTAGAGGACATTTTAGCTTCATATGCACAATGTGAATAAAAAGGTGATGTAGTTTTTTGTCATTCTACACTTTTGCCTGTTGCAAAATGTAGCTAGCAACTGAATAATTTACCATATATACTGTAAAACAAAATCAGGTACAGAAAAAACATAGTTAATGTAATATCTACTTACTTTCAAATTAAAACCCATAAAAACCAGGGAATAATAATAATAAGTTTTGGCTTTCAGGTTGTGGGCCTTGTAACAATATCAACATTATGTACATATTCTGTTTACACATACATTTCCAAAAGATTGTCTATAAGAGTACGAAATTTGGTGTAGTCCAAACATGTAATTTACAGAATTTTATGGCTTAGGATTGCTATGACACGTCTTCTGATAATGTGTTGTTTGTGTTTCAGTGAAGGCCATGGGAAGCTCACAGTGTTTGCTATGAAGGCAATGCTAGCTACGATGTGTGGCGGTAAAATACTGGACAAATTACGTTGTAAGTATCATGCCTATAATACAGCTATTCAGCAGTTATTTTACAAAGACACAATAGATATTTTCTGTCATAAAGTGGAGTTCATATGATGTATAAGGCTTAATTGTTGTTGATTAGCATTGAATCTATGGAAGTAGTCATTTTGCTGTCTTCTTTTTGCTAAATAGTTACATTTCTCTCTGCTAAACTGTCAGTATTACTCAATTTTAAAGACTGTAAGCTCATACAAAGTTTTATAATATGAAATAAGTGTATTTAAGTCTATTTTATATACACATGCTTTTATTTTAAAGTAACATACAAAAAGGGCTGTTATGCCAAAAAGTTTCACTGAGGGTTTGGCTCCCTCTTCTGTACATAATGTGTACTATACTCAAAATTACATATAAAATGTTTTCTGGATACTCATTTAAAGTTATTAAAAGGCATCTCAGATTTAATAATAATAATAGTAATAATAATAATACTAGTAATGTGTTTTCATCCCACAAGTGTCTTTTAGCTGTATAGACAGTTCTGGTCAGAATACTTTTGCATCGTTTGATGAAAATACACCAATCAAAAGTCAATTCATCACATTAGCTTGGAATTTTTTTGTGAAATAATAATGTATTTTACCCAGATATGTTTTCCATTTCATGGATTTTATTTTTTATTATTATTTTTTTTTTATAGTTACAACTTGTAAATTTTAGGGATGCAAATTTGTAATTTCTTTTATAGCTCCACAACAACGAGCATAAATTTATCATTCTTATTGGTGATGATTAATGATAATTATTAGACTTCCTTATGCATTATAGATAATATGTAAATTAAGCATTCGTTCTGAATAGTTTGTTCTTAAATATTTATCCATGACAACCCAATTGAAAAATAAATATACTAAAATGTATTCGAAATACATTTATTTCATGCTAAGTATACTAAAAATAAATTTACCGGTACATACTTAATAAAAATACATACATACTTAATGAAAATACCCTGCAATTGTACTTTTGGTAAACTAAACTGGTATATTTAAGGTCTTACTTAATAAACTTTAATTGTGCGGAAGTAGTGCTGAAGTCCATCTAAAGATATGCTGAAGTATATTTGATTGTGCTAAAGTGGAACTATTGCAAGTATACTTCAGGTACACTTTAAATGTCTTGCGTTTGAAGACCGATATTGTACAGAGATCATACAATCCTTATTAATAGTGATATTAATACACATTTCAGGCATAATATTAAGAAATATGCATTGTGCACAAGTTTAATTATAATTTTTATATCATTAAGTCTCAAGTGATATGTCAAAATATGTTAACAGATTTGAACTATACTTAGTATGAAATAAATGTGTTTTTAATATATTACTTTTTTACTAGGGATAACATAACTCATCTCTCTTTCAGATATATTTTCCCAGATATCAGACTCAAATGGGGTGATGGTCTTTGCCAAATTTGACCAGTTCCTGAGGGAAGTGTTGAAGCTCCCCACGGCGGTGTTCGAGGGGCCGTCATTTGGCTACACCGAGCACTCTGTGAGGACATGCTTTCCTCAGCAGGTGAGTACACTAATCTGCTTCAAATAGCAGCAAGAGTCCCTTTAAAACGATCAGGATCTCATTCAACCTGTCTGGGAGTCTTAGAGGCTTTCACTAAGACTGTCTTATCTGTGCTTTGCCAGAAGAAGATCTTGCTGAATACGTTTTTGGATGTGTTGATGGCAGATCCACCCCCGCAGTGCCTCGTATGGCTACCTCTCATGCACCGACTCGCTAATGTAGAGAATGGTACGTGGCTTTTTTATCTTATTTCCCATCACCCACTGCGTCTGGACACCTCGCTCACAAAATATGGCTCAGTTAAAACGCGGTTTGTGACTGTCTGAGAGCCTTTGTGCTGCTGTCCCGCAGTCTTCCATCCAGTGGAATGTTCTTATTGCCAGAGTGAGAGCATGATGGGTTTCCGCTACCGCTGCCAGCAGTGCCATGGCTACCAGCTTTGTCAGAGCTGCTTCTGGCGTGGTCATGCCAGTGGTCCCCATAGCAACCAGCACCAGATGAAGGAGCACTCCTCATGGGTATGTAGCATTAGTTCACCCAAAAATGGAAATGTACTCCCTCTCATGTCATTTCAAACCTGTATTATTTTCTTTCTTCCAAGAAACACAAAAGGAGATCTTATGCAGAATATCCAAGATGTTCTTTAGCTTATAATGAAAGTGGTGCTGGATGGTGATTTAAAATGCTCTAAAATGACAAAGGAAAAAAATAAGGTCTATCAATATGTTACATTCAATGTGTTCAATGGCTTTGTTTGAGGAACAGACCAAAACTCATGAAGTCATTAATCACAACAGATCTCAATTATGCAGTCTAAGGTTTGACAGAAATTCTTGTCCGAAGAAATTTCTGGACATATTAAAATAGGAAGCCAATATTAGAAATTACAATAATATTTCACAATATTACTGTTTTTTTCTTCGTATTTTTGATCAAATAAATACAGCCTTAATGAGCATAAGATACTCCATAAAAAAAAAAATTTTTTTTAAATCTTACTGATCCCAAACTTTTTAACGGCAGTGTAAAGTTCAAAAGAACAGCATTTATTTGAAAGAAAAATATTTTGTAACACTATAAATGACTTTACTGTCACTTTTGATCAATTTAATGCATCCTTGCTAAATAAAAGTAATTATT
>NW_015659950.1:60799-62961 GCF_001515625.1 Sinocyclocheilus rhinocerous | reverse complement strand
CAGAATATATAAATACAGACAAATACATTTAGACCACTTAACTTAATGATTGCTATCGGGAAGTGAAGAGACTTTCAACCAGCATAACAAAAAAATTTTCTGAAGACAATCACCTATTGCACCTTTAATCTTCTAATTCGGGGAAACACAGGGCAGGCAGACACACACACATAGCACACGGACGAATAACACCAGATGCCGGAAATGGAAAGACACGAGGCTTAAATAATCAGAAAATAACAAGGAGATGAGATGTAGTTTGGGGTAACAAAGGGGTTTTATAGGTTTGACTGAAATAATAATAATAATAACTGACACTTTAAATCAATGTTTCAAGAAACCACAACAAAAAATTTTTTTTAGGGGTTTCGCCTAGGCCGTCAAATTGGCTAGAAACGGCCCTGCTTAGAAGAGTTAGATTTTTACTTTTGTCACTGTTTAAGGCAATGTATCCAGGGAAAAAAAAGAATGAACTGTTTTCTATAACACACAGTTGCTGTTCTTGAGTGCTTGGACTCCTAAAAAAAAAAAATCTAAATTAAATCTAGTATGAGAAGATGCACACCTAACATTAGAAAATACATAGTGCTGAATGTGTGTGATACACTCAATACTACAGGCTCATATGGTTGCAGAAAGACCCTGAGCCTTTTGCACATTTTCTTAAATACCCAGGCCAAGACAAAACATTCTCCAAATTGAGACATGAACTAACAATTGGATTTGGCACTGAACAGGATCCTAGACTTTGGAAGTTTATATCTTACTTTGAAACAGGAGGTAATTTGGTTGAATACCCTGGGAAAGAGCACACCCACTACAGCTGCTTCAGTATTCCTAAACTCTTAACTCTTTATTACCTTTTAGCTTACTACTGTGGATTGAGACATTTAAAATGATGCCATACATAAATGTGACCATGGACAACAAAACCAGTCATAAGGGTCAATTTTTTTTTTGTTAGGATAGGATAATATTTGGCTGAGATACAACTATTATTGGATTTGGCACTGAACAGGATCCTAGACTTTGGAAGTTTATATCTTACTTTGAAACAGGAGGTAATTTGGTTGAATACCCTGGGAAAGAGCACACCCACTACAGCTGCTTCAGTATTCCTAAACTCTTAACTCTTTATTACCTTTTAGCTTACTACTGTGGGATGAGAAGATTGAGACATTTAAAATGATGCCATACATAAATGTGACCATGGACAACAAAACCAGTCATAAGGGTCAATTTTTTTTTGTTAGGATAGGATAATTTTGCTGAGATACAACTATTTGAATATCTGGAATCTGAGGGAATCTTTTTTTTTTGGCTATTGCTACAATATACCCCAGTGACTTAAGACTGGTTTTGTGCTCCAGGGTCACAAATGTGAAAATCTTTTGCATTCACACAGAACATTGTATTCTACATGTAACCATTCTGAGTGAAACAAGTGAAAGGGAAGGTGGAACATTTCTGGTAAATTTCCGGAAACCTTCCAAAAATGCACTGCACTGATTTTGGAAGATTCCAAAATAAAAACCCTGGAAAGTTTCCAAAATTTCTGGAATGTTTCAGAAATTTACTGGAAATTGTCTACCTTTTTGCAACCCTTTACAAGACAAATATCTGTATGCTAATTCACTGTTTGGATTGTCCATCTCAAGTCTTTGAGGTTCTGCAGCCTTACACCCCAGTACAGAAGAAATGCAAGAAATTACTGTTATCTACACAGTAAAATAAGAGTAGTCATCAAACCTATGAAATAATACCAATGGAAGTCTATAGCAACTCAAATATGTTCAGTGAAAATCGTATTTCTTTAAGGTAAAAAACAAAACGTTTGTGTAAATGATGTGAGGTGTGTTGATTGAGATGATTGAAGTGAATGTGATTTGATTTCAGTCTCAAGATGAGCACACAGAGCGTCAGATTAAACAGCAGTTTGAGAAGTTTCATCAGTTTCTCAGAGATGAAGAAGAAGCTGCAATCACTGCACTGAGGGAGGAAGAGGAGCAGAAGAAGCAGATGATGAAGGAAAAGCTGGAGGAGATCAACAGACACATCTCAGCTCTTTCACACACAATCAAAGACACGGAGGAGATGATGCAAGACAATGACGTCTGCTTTCTAAAGGTCTGATTTCAGATTATGGATTGATTGATTGATTA
>NW_015659950.1:59163-60764 GCF_001515625.1 Sinocyclocheilus rhinocerous | reverse complement strand
CCAAAGCCACTGCAGTTCTGATCCTGAATGTTCTTCCAGAGTCCAGATCTCATCACAGCCGGATCCACAGACCCCTTCTGGAGCTTTGATTCATGTGCCACGTTACTTGGGCAACCTGCCCTTCAGAGTCTGGAAGAAGATGCAGGACATGGTCCAATACAGTGAGTCTGGAGAAGATCTGTGCTCTTACACATACACTGGACATGACACATTCTGGAATATTTATAACATTTATTAATTAATTCATAATAATCTGTGTTTGGTTCACTCTTGATCATTATATGAACATCAGAATAAAAGCAGCTGTTGATTGTGTCTCATCAGCTCCTGTGATTCTGGATCCAAACACTGCTCATCCATCTCTCGTCCTGTCTGATGATCTGACCTGCGTGAAAGACCTCTGGAACAAACAGCCGCTTCCTGATAATCCGGAGAGATTTGACAGCTATTCCTGTGTTCTGGGTTCAGAGGGTTTTAATTCAGGAACACACAGCTGGGATGTGGAGGTTAAAGGGAATTCACACTGGATTCTTGGAGTAACTACAGCATCGAACCAAAGGAAGGGACGTGAGTTCTTTGACACTGATGTGTGGAGTGTGCAGTATGGACTGTATGAAAGGTCTGGTTTTCCTGTTAGACAGGATCTTGAGCGTGTGAGAGTGTATCTGGTCTATGACAGAGGAATGGTGTTATTCTTTGATCCTGTAACTAACACACATCTACACACATTCACAACCACCTTCACTGACACCGTCTTTCCTTTCTTCGAAACCGCTTCCTCTCTGAGAATCTTGTCATTCAAAATTAAGTAAATGCTGCACTACAGTCATTCAGTGCTACAGACACACTGACAGAGACATAATGCTGAACTTCCGGTGGAAGCGAATACTGGTGCAAACTTCTAATTATTATCTAATAATTGTTTGATTGTTTTATAATTGCTATAAACCATGGTTGTTTTAATTTAAAGGAGCAACTGAAAGGATCAAAGCATCAAAGGACTCTTTTAACCAAAAAAATATTAACAACTTGGTGGCTTTTAATTGTGTGAGTGATCAATCTGGCGCCCTTGGCTCACTTCCTCCAGGAGCTTACCCTGGAGTTTGTTATAATAATGTGGATCAACAGGCTTCTTACATGGATTATACCTCTTCTCATCATCCATCCAGTGACATTGATATTTCAATATACAACAGCGGAAATTTTCTCACTATGACCCACCTCTGAGCCTCTAATTTCACCACTATATCCATGATCATTTTGGTTATCCAGTGTCCTTCAAAGAAATCAAGGCGGACTGTCGACCACAGTGTGCTAGCTAGCCTAGCCAGGCCAGCTAACATCAAATCTGGTATGAACAATTTGGCTTATTTAACATTCATCCGTTAATAAACAAAGGACCTCTCATTTATGATCTGCTGAACGATAATACATTGGACTTTCTCTGTGTAAAACTGACATGGCAGCAGCACAATCAAACTGTTCCTCTAAGGATTGTTTATACCGGCCAACCTTGAGTGTCTGGTGGATAGATAGATAGATAGATAGATAGATGGATAGATGGATAGATAGACAGATAGACAGACAGACAGACAGACAGA
>NW_015659950.1:41857-58948 GCF_001515625.1 Sinocyclocheilus rhinocerous | reverse complement strand
CAGACGGATAGATAGATAGATAGATAGATAGATAGATAGATAGATAGATAGATGACAGAATGACAGACAGACAGACAGATATATAGACAGAGACAGACAGACAGACAGACAGACAGACAGACATACAGACAGACAGATAGATAGATAGATAGATAGATAGATAGATAGATAGATAGATAGATAGATAGATAGATAGATAGATAGATAGATAGATAGATAGATAGATAGATAGATAGATAGATAGATAGATAGATAGATAGATAGATAGATAGATAGATAGATAGATAGATAGATAGATAGATAGATAGATAGATAGATAGATAGATAGATAGATAGATAGATAGATAGATAGATAGATAGATAGATAGATAGATAGATAGATAGATAGATAGATAGATAGATAGATAGATAGATGACAGACAGACAGACAGACAGATAGATAGACAGACAGACAGACAGACAGACAGACAGATAGATAGATAGGTAGAT
Organism: Sinocyclocheilus rhinocerous; assembly: GCF_001515625.1. Classification (NCBI taxonomy): domain Eukaryota; kingdom Metazoa; phylum Chordata; class Actinopteri; order Cypriniformes; family Cyprinidae; genus Sinocyclocheilus; species Sinocyclocheilus rhinocerous. The sequence continues at coordinate 58,459 of NW_015659950.1, read as the reverse complement.
AGATAGATAGATAGATGGATAGATAGATAGATAGATAGATGCAAGTTTAAATTTAAATGTTTCCACTTTTAACCACTAGATGTCACTGTCAGTCATAATTAATGCATTCCAGTCCTGTCAGGAAAATTGTTTTATGGCATTTTACACACTGTAAGATGAAACAGAATTTACATTGTTTACAGAATTGACATTGTATGATACCTCTGTTTATTCCAGTATTGTATAATGTGCATGATTATTATGACGTGTATGATATGAGCACATGAGAATAATCAGTCTAGATATTCCCCTGCCCCTTTGTGCAAAAAGATGAAAAGCCTTCGTAGAAACTAAACATTGAGGCAAACAACATCTTCCATAAATTCTTTGAAATCAAGTGAATGTTTCTGGCAGTTATTGTTCAGTTTCTATCTTGTGACGTCAGAGATAAGAAGTCAGTAGAGTCATTGGCCATCTGACAACCTTGCTGTCTCTGATTTTGTTACTGTTAATTGTGGCTGGCAACTAAGTAACTGATAAAAGGACAGTTATAATTCTTCATCTTCACTAAGATGGAAAAAAAAAAGAAAAAAAAAAGACTAGAATATATTTGCATTGACAGTTTAGGTATTCACCCACTAGATGGCACTGTCCGATAATTACTGTCAGCTGTCAAGGTTTATTTTAAGTATACATGCACTTTACAATGCTAATTAAATTAAATTAAATTAAATTGTATACAGGCACACAACAATACCACAGATTAAATTAAATCCAGAGTTATTAATTTTACATACAGCTTTCAATGCTCACTTGAAATCCTTAAATTAAATTCAGCATAATTAATTATACATTTAGCTTACAATGTTAAATTATACATTTAGCTTACCTTTTCTCAGTTACATTACATTCAATTAAATAGTATAAGGACACACAACAATACCACAGAATTATTTTAATAATTGTATATTAATAAAAATTTTATTTTTGTCTTTATTTTCTACATCTAAAACTTTTTATACCACAAATAATGCATCACTTTTCTTACAATACAAAACAAACATCAAATCAAACAGATATTGCATGTTCGAGTGCATGAAAAGATAGTTATGTTTACATACAACAATTTTTCTGCTTACATTTATATAGGCTCCATTACAGTGTAAATAGTAAGTGTGGTAAACAGACATGTATTTTGACTTGCAGTTGGATGTTAACACATTTGCTTGCTTGAATACATTTTATTTGGGGAAAAACAGTGGTATATTATCTTTCAGTTCTTGTTGAGATGGAAACAGAAATGATCAAAATCATTTTTCCTCTTGTTTTTCATGTCAGACCGTTCAGTTCAGGATTAAATGCGTCTTGTCCCTTCATTTGAAGTGCGCCCACCTCTTATTGTAGTCAGTAATTTAGTTTTTTTTTTTTTTGCCTCTCTAATGCTCTATTTTAAACTCCTCCAACCCTTTACAGCAGTCATTTTCCATAACAGTTTAATCACTTGTATGTAGACCTTAATGCACTGACCAAATAGTGCTGGACAAAATGTAATGGGATTATTTCCTATGAGGGGAAAATTGTTTCCAGGAAGTGCCATGGCTCTTGATGGACATGCTTATCGATGTATGACCTCCTGGTATTTGGCACTTTGTCATTTATGGGTTCAAACTCTGCTTGGAAAATAGTAAAGTTTTCTCAGAACGATTTGCATTAATGGTCTTCAAACCACTTTGAACTTTTGCTTTGATTAGTGGAGTCAAAAGCGCATGTATCAGATATTCTATATACAATACTGAAACAGAAACCTGAGACACATATATTCGGTCTTCTGACCTTTAGGTAAAGTTCACCGTGAATCCGTCAGCATGAGAATGAATGCCAAATGTGATTTTGGGAAAGGCCAGTTGTCGGATGGCTCAAGTGGTTTTCCGATTTCCGATTCCATCCATTCAGGCAAATGCAATTTGCTAACAGCTTCCCAAAATAACCTACAATCCCATTTCTTTTCAAATGAAATGAAGGGAAGGTAAAATGTCTTATTTGTTGAATGGTACTTCAAATTGTATTATCAGTGGGGCTTAACACCTCGCTAAATTAGCCAATTTAAAAACAACTGGGTTGAAAGGAGACTGGAAAACTATTTTCACTCCCATATCCGCCTTTGTGTGCAAGAGGGCTCGGATGACAAAATGCAGTTTTCTCTTGCAGGGCGTTTCCTCGTCTACTTTAAAAGAGTTCAAATTCTCTAGACTTGTTGTTCTGTTAGCTTCAGATTTTTCTTCCTTTCTTTATGTATCAATTATGAATGTTTACAATTATGCAACAAGCCTCCTCTGTTTGCATTAACTCACAATTCTTAAAAATGCTTAAAGGAATAGTTCACCCCCAAAAAATGAAAAAATTGCTGAAAATTTACTCACCCTCAGGTCATCCAAGATGTAGATGAGTTTGTTCATGGGAACAGAATTGGAGAAAATCACTATTGCATCACTTGCTCAGCAATGGATGCTCTGCAGTGAATGGGTGCCGTCAGAATGAGAGTCCAAACAGCTGATAAAAATATCACAATAATCCACAAGTAATCCACACCACTCCAGTCCATCAGTTAATGTCTTGTGAAGAGAAAAGCTGCATGTTTGTAAGAAACGAACTGTTTTTTATCAGCTGCTCGGACTCTCATTCTGACGGCACCCATTCACTGCAGAGGATCCATTCATGAGCGAATGATGTAATGCCACATTTCTTCAAATCTGTTCTGATTAAGAAACAAACTCATCAACATGTTTGATGACCTGTGAGGGTGAGTGCATTTTCAGCAGGCCTTGATTTTAAGATCTTAAATCTGATTTTCTGCGTTGTTGTTAGATTGACAAATTATTTGGTAGTAATTTACAGTCTCTCTGCTTTGCTTCACTCAGCAAAACTTAATTCACAGATTATGTCACCACAGGACTAACCAACAACACTTCACACAGACATTAAGCAAAGGGAAAATCCATATATTTAGATTTGTTTTACTATATGTACTTGATACATTTATATTTTTCAGTATTTTGTACATTGTTTTACAGCATTTCATTTGACCATTAGTGTTTTTCAAAGGTTAATGAGTACAAACAAACATAACATTTAGCACCTGCTGAGTTAACTTAAAAAAACTTTCTTAATTTTTTTCAGAAAATAAGCTAATGTAGCAAAACTCTTATATTTCCTAAAAACTCTAATTTATTTGCTTTCAATCCACAGTAATCAATTTCTGTTGGGACTAGATGTATCATTTTGATTTTGAACTGAAACTGGGCAGGGGATCTGTAATTCCCAGTATATGCTTTGCATGGGACTAATGGGGAGAGTGAATGTTGAATGTAAATTCAACATTGAATTTAAATGTTATTGTATGTGTTTTTGAGAAATGGGCGACATTGAACAGTATGACATTTGATAATTTAATCGTTAGGAAATTACTATTTAGTATGCTACTTGTGTGGTTATGTTAAAAGGAACATATGAATCATGCGCATGCATAGAATCACTAATTTGGTCACTTAAAATATTTTATTTCATTATATTAAATATATGGGAATTATTTTACTAAAGACTGAGAGGAATAATCATGTTGATGCATCTTTACTGATTTGTGGAACTGAAATAAGTATTTCAATTTAAAGCACTTTTTTCCAGTGCATGCTGAGTATTGTCCTCTGCTTTGACATTGAAAGTTTGTATACGGCAGGTTTGAACGTATAGAAAAAGGACAAGTGACACTTGCAACCTCCTGCACCCTGAGAGATGGGTTGTCAGTAAACAACATCAACATGCGGGTAGAGATGGCAAAACTGAGAGAAAAGGGGGCATGTTGACAAAGAGATAGAGAATGGAAAGACACTGTGATGAAACTGGTTTGTCTAGTCTGTGGCTGGGTCTAACATTGACAAGTCCGCTAAAGCTCGTGGCAAATGAGTGACTGAACTCAAAACAAACACTGGAACGCATATGCCCTGAAAAACTAACGGCCAGAACCTGTTGATGATACGTCAACAATAAACAGTGATTATAAGGAGTATTGTTCGGCATAATGAAACATTTTAAGAGAAGGAAAAAATTAAAGAGTAAAAGGTGCACTTGTAAAGACGGTACGATCTATAGATTTGCAGGAATTTGCCTGCATGCCAGAAAGGGCATGGTATTTATAGAGTCCAAAGTGCAACAGTAACCATTTAATAGAAATGTTTTGCATTTGTTGAACCTTCTTATTTCAGCATAGTATTTCAGAAAAGCAGTGGAAGGGATCTGGTCCGTGTGCTTTTAGCAACACACAATGGATCTTTTTGCTGACTGGATGATGATGTAATGTAAAACCAAAACTGATCTTGCGGCGGACTCATTTTTTTAGTCGGAGAAAGTACATCCTCTGAATGAAATTTTGCTGAAAATATCCTCACCCTCTGGTCATCCAAGATGTAGATGAGTTTGTTTATTGGAACAGATTTGGAGAAATGTAGCTTTACATCACTTGCTCACCAATGGATCCTCTGCAGTGAATGGGTGCCGTCAGAATGAGAGTCCAAACAGCTGATAAAAACATCACAATAATCCACAAGTAATCCACACCACTCCAGTCCATCAGTTAATGTTCTGTGATGAGGAAAGCTGAATGTTTGTAAGAGACAAATCCATCATTAAGATGTTTTTAACTTCAAACAGTCGCTTCCGGGCTAAAAGTCCTCTATTCATATTATTGCTTTCTCCAGTGAAAAATACATTTTGTCTGAAATAGGAGAAAAATATGCAACGATCAAGCACTGTTTACATGCGAAAACAGTCCAAAATAGTTTAAACAAATATGTTGGTGGATTTTGATGTGAGAGAACAATAGGGGATAAACTTTTTCACTGGACGAAGCATTATTATGGATTATCGACTTTTTTTTTTTTGCCAGAAGTAATGGTTTAAAGTTAAAATGATGGTTTCTACAAACATGCAGCTTTTCTCTTCACAAGACATTAACTGATGGACTGGAGTGGTGTGGATTACTTGTGGATTATTGTGATGTTTTTATCAGCTGTTTGGACTCTCATTCTGACGGCACCCATTCACTGCAGAGCATCCATTGATGAGTGATGTAATGCTACATTTCTCCAAATCTGTTCTGATGCAGAAACATAATTTTGTCTAAGTTGACTGTCTTGTCTATGTAACATTTTGTCTGCATACTTATCTTGTTTTGAGTATTGTCCCTTATGCGTGCCTCTTTGTTTTTTTTAATGTTTTTTTCATACCTGCCTGGGGGCTATTGTTGATAATTGGCTAAATTGACCCAGAAGTGTCTATTAATGAATACAGTCTCTGTAAATCTAAAGCCAATAAAGTATGGAAAATCTGCTGACCTTCTGGCCCTGGACACAAATAAGGAATCTGATGATGTAAAGGTAAAATCTGTCTACAGTAAAAAAAATAAAATAAAAAAACTCAAACAAGTCATGAGATGTTAACGGATGGAGATATTTTTTTGAATCATTGTAAGCAGCTGTTTAATACACTGTTTAATTAACTTGTAAGCAGCTGTTTATGTACTTGTAGAACTCTGAACAGTGTGATTGACAGGTTAATATAAACCACTTTGCCTGGACCTATATTTAAAGTAATTAACTTTACAGTATTGTTTACTACAGTGGTTCCCAACCCTGGTCCCTGAAACACCAATTTCAGATCTTGGAGTCTCTACTAATGAGCTGATGACCTGAATCAGGTGTGATTGATTAAGGAGACATACAAAATGTGCAGTGTTGGGGTGCCTCCAGGACCAGGGTTGGGAACCACTGGTTTACTATATACAGCACATAATAATCTAATAACATATGTCTTTTACTACATAATTATTACAAGAGTCCCATGTTTCGATTTAAAACTTATTGTAATCCTGTAAATCCAGGTTTATTAATGATACAAACAACATCAAGACTAAGGTAGCATAACACAGGTACACCTTATTAACCCCCGACTAAATTTTTTTTAATTTCTGCCTGAGCAGCTTCTTGCTGCTCTCAGGATGTTTTGGCCATTGCTTTAGCTCCAACTAAGCATCTTCATCCATCATAAATAAGACATTCTGCCTTTAATAAATAGGCTGTTTGGCATTTCCACCAGACCTTGTGTATCACTCTGCTTTGAAATGCAGAAAATCACCAGGAGAGCTTGTTCGAGAGTGAAACTGTTCAGATCCGCCACCAAATTAGCAATGATCCATCAAAATGTAACAGCAGAAGCCACTTCCTCTCTCAACTGTCCAAATTGGTCCAAAGGTCGTGGATGAACAGTTTCCCAGTTTCATTCAGTCATGCTGAACAAAATGATGAGCCATTTGCCATTATAATTTATTATTTACAGTTATATATAACATCACTGATATCTTCTCATCACAGAGTGATTTATATGGAAATGTATTGTGTTTGTGCACCAGAGAGTGTTTGCTCTAGGCACAGACAACAATAACTTTATATAAAGCTGTATATTTTGACCATGTCATAATGACTTTGATTGGACGACCGACTCAATATGCGTTAAAAGGGGGAAAAATCCATCCAACTTTCAGATTTTATATGGACTGGCTGCTCGGCTGTGGTCCAAGTCGGTGGTTTTCCGATTTATCACAGGCCTCGGCCTCCAAACCAATGGACTGAAAAGGAAAAGGTAGGTATAGGATTTCATAAAGCAAAAACAATAGTAAGAATAAAGCCTTTAGCCTTGTAACAACTATTCTAAGAACTCTATTCTTTAAATGCAGTTCAGATGTAATCCGAGTATTTGTTTTCATTCAGATCTACTTTTTAGGGGCATTTATGTACAGAACAACCAGTTAAAATCTACATGCCTTCAGTAGTGTTGTAGAGTCCATTATGCAATAGTGATCATTTAAAAGAAATGTTGTTTCTTAAGGCCCCAACATATACCAGCATTCAAAGCTTCCATGCTTCTCAACAGTTTGGAATGTTGGCGCTGCCTGAGAAAGGAACAAGTACCCGGTTGTTTTGTGTTTATGGTCTATATCACTTCTTTGAGGATAATGTTTCATAATCTGATGACTAAGGTGTGATGGGCCAGACCTGTTTAATTCGAGAAGATTTAGTGATGTTCTACTTGTGGTGTTCTCTGCTGTTTGCACTGATAAGCCTGACATTTATGACCATTATCGATGAGCATCCTTCCCTCTTTACTCATAGTGCTATCACTAATAAGTGATCAAATGAAGGCCTTAGAGAAACTGAATAATTGCAACGAATGAATGCTGGTTTCTCAGTGAAGGTTACAAATACATTACAAAAAATCTGCATCAAATTCATAGGCAGATGAGTAAAGACATGAAACTTTGAATTGGAAATTCAAAAAAAAATTATTGTTAGGGTATACAATTCCAAATTAATTTAAATGTAAATTAAATTAGAATTTAATTTACGTTTTAGTAATCGGTTGTAATGTTATGTGCTTTGTTATTTTTTTTATTCGTTTTTGTAAATATTTCTATTAGCTTTATTTTTATTGCAATTTGAGTCGTTTTTATAGAAGCCCATTTCTGCCACATTTTTATTTCACAATTCTGACTTCTTTCCCTCACAATTGTGAACTTACATGCGAGTAAAATTTTTATTTTTATTTATTTATTTATTTTATTATTATTTTTTAGAATTGTGTGATAAACTCGCAGTCATGAGTTATAAAGTCAGAATTATGGGATACACACTTGCGATTGCGAGAAATATAGTTGAAATTGCGAGATACCAACTCACAATTCTAAGCTTATATTTTGCAATACTAACTTGTTTTCTCCGAATTGTGAAATATAAACTCACAATTGTGAGTTATGAAGTTCTGAGGGAATAAACTGACTATTTTAGTTTATATCTCGCAATTCTGGGTTGTTTTGCATCTCACAATTGTATCTCACAATTTCGACTATATTTCTCGCAATTGCCAGTGTATATCCCATAATTGAAAAAAAAGTCAGAATTTTGAGATGTAAACTTGCAATTCTGAGAAATAAAGTCAGAATTGAGAGTTTTTCTTCTCAGAATCTGAGAAGAAAAAAATCCTCTCACAAATCTGAGTTGTGAGATAAACAATTACCTTTTTTATTTTTATTCAGTAGCAGAAACAAGCTTCCATACATTGTAATACTTCAATGTAAACTTTTTAAAGGTTTTGAAATTTCTATATTTTGATCATATTCATATATATATATATATATATATATATATATTAGTTAATGATAACAACATTGACATTGACCCTGGTCTTCATATTATGTGACTGCCTATGCATTGTTTAAAAGATGATGCTAAGGATGTGTTTCATAATCAAAGGCCCTTACTTGATAACTCTGGACATGTTCGTTGAAATCAGTGCTCCTTGGAGGGAAGAAGGCCTCATTCTGTTGGTTCCTGCTGAGGCGCTCACGAGCAGGGTGACCGTTGCTGACCCCGTTGACCCTGTGGATGCACAACACTTGCTGGAAGCTCCGCTTGAAGTTGTCTGACAGAAAGCCATAGAGCAGAGGATTGGCACAGCTGTTGACGTAGGTCAGGATGACGGTGAGAAAGTAGACGCCGGTGATTAAGCCGTTCTCCGGGAGGGTGCTGATGAGGTTGAGGATGTTGAGTATGAAAAACGGCAGCCAGCACAGGACAAACAGCACCACGATGATCACCACCATTCTCGTCACTTTCTTCTCAGACTTGCGGCGTTTGGAGAGTCCCGCTCGGGCACTGGCGGACTTTACCTTGATTACAATGAGCAGGTAGCAAAGGCAGATGACCATAAGTGGGCAGAAGAAACCTTTGCACTGCGGATAGGATGTACCACAGCCATATAGCGATCAATGCTCATTACTGTCAGACAGAATGTGCTAGTAAATTGACTGATGGAGTCTGCCCACATCAGAATACGACAGAGGAAGTTGCCAAATGGCCAGTAGGTGAGCACGTTGTGGGTGGTGAGAAATGGAAGTCCCAGGATGTACAGCTCGTCGGCCACTGCCAGGTTTAAGATGTACATGTTGGTGACCGTCTTCATTTTGGTGTAGCGCAGGACCACGAAAATGGCCAGAGAGTTGCCTGTCAAACCCACAACGAACACCACGAGGTAGATTACGGCCAGAATCTTTGTGCTGTCCTCCTCGGCCATCGAGCTTCCATTCAGTTGAAGGGAAATATTGGTGAATTCATTGGACTGGTTTGTGTAGTCTGAGATTGAGGTGTTGCACATGGACCCCTGGGTTGCCATATTTAGATACAGGCACCGATTTGGCAAGGAACCGCTGATTTTTGAGTCACCAAAGGCCTATAAAGAACAAAATGAGAATAGTGGTTTATCTCAGCAGCATGATATTTAAAATGAGAAATTAAACTTTCTTGTTTGACTTTTATGCACACACTGTAGGATAAAAATCCATAGAAAAACGACATTATGTGATGAGTTTATCAGACATTCCTTTAACACAATGCAATGCTTAATTCAAAATATGGGAAAATCAATATGGAAAATTCCTTCAAACACAATGCATTGAGCTTTATTTTTACAGCTTTCATTAGTGCACAAAAACATTCTAAAACATGATTAAAACTTGAACTGAACAATTCTGAGAGTATTAAATGTGACATAAATACACTTGACTTGGAAATATCTTAATTCAGTATAGTTAATCAGCATAAGGACGGAGACTCAACCAGCTTTTCAGTCCTAACAGTCAAGGTTCCTCAATGGTTCTTTGGGGTAAAAGATTTTTTTTTAGAGGCATCAGGTTGTAAAACCCAATTTGGTTCTAACTGGAACTTTTAGCCTATTTTTAGATATGCAGCACTGGAAATTAAAAAAAAAAAAAATCCATAGACATTAAAAAAAATGTTTGTTACCCCAACAAAAACGTCAAAGGCTTTTCCCCCAATTAATTGGCATTTTTTTCGTGTTTCAAAAACATGCATATTCATATTGCATTGTCATTGCATGAACAATGTAGCTGTTGTTTATGTGTTGCATGACCTTGACTTTAAGTGGTACTCGCGCTGGATATGAGGCGTGCAAAGTGAGCAGAGCGACACAATGTGTTGCACAAATAAAGCACAGCCTCAGAAATGCGCTGAACCATAAATCGAAACAAAGGGTAACGGTGTCACTGTTATGAGTACAAACAGTCCAGTGGACACTAATTCATATGAACCGTCTGCATTTCCACCGCACCGGTGAATATTTAACTTGCCTTCTACGCCACAAGTTTGTTAAGCGAGTGCCTGACTGTAACAAAAGGCCGTGTTGATGTGCCGACACTTATTTTCCGTCTTATATTTCCGTTGCATCTTTGGCGCAGCTGTAAAATAGTATGGTACAGACGGTTTATTTAATCACGAGCCCTTGCTCAGCTTGCGAATCATCTATGGTGCACATGCAGATCTCTTTGTGCAGGATGGTCTTATTCGCCAATTCTTAATATATGTATCGGCCTATAGGCTATATAAGGTTTCAAACATTTTAAAAGTTACGAATTACTGAGGGTGCGAATTTTCACTTGACAGTTTGCTGAGGGAGTAACCATAGCATTCAAGCATTGTCACTTTATTATAGTTTATTACATCAATCAATCAATCAATAGCTCAATAGCTGCTTACACTCTAAAAAATGCTGGGTTAAATATAACCCAGCGCTGGGTTATATTTAACCCAGCATTTTTTAGAGTGTAGCTGGAGACACGTCGCCCCTAAAATTACCCATGGAAATTCCTTATAGAACGTCTTTAAGCAATTATTTAAATATAAATCTAATATAATGGTTAATTATAAAATATCTGTAGATATGGAAATTCAGCTCTAGAAAATGTCACTGCCATTCACAGTCTTTATGGGCAAACTAACAAAATGTTTATATATTTAAACTAGGCTATATTTAACAAAGTATAAATTGTACAAAGTGTACTAATCAAAACGTGCTTTTGTTGCAATAGGTAAAGTTTTCACGGGAAAAAATGCTATTTGAAATGTCGGAATTAAAGTTGATAACGCGATAACACGACCATTTCCACTAAATGCCATGCAAAGTATTAGGCTTAATCGGCCACAGAATGAAGCTACGTTTCACTCTTATTTGGTTATAGTGTGTAGCTGTACAAACCTACCTCAAACGCAATGCGCGGTCCTCTGGGTTTCAGAAGCGCTTCCACTAATTGATCAGACTCTTCTCCGTTTCTGTGATCAATAAAGATTAGATGACTCAATGTCTCTTTGTCTAAGATCCAACATCAAGAGCCAGCACATCACCTTCATCCCCGATTCCAGTTGAAACGAGTTCACTATAAGGCGTTATGTTGCGGTGCGCACATAATCCGCATTGTTTTCCATTGTGAAAACCACAAGTTTATATGACTATAGCATCCACATCTGGCCAACCATTTAAGTGACTATTTGTACACCTAATAAATGTCGAAATGTACTTGTAGTGTTGACTCATTCAGGTCGGTTCAGGTGGAGAGGTGCTGCTCTCTCCAAGCGCGCACGGTTTTATGGGTTTGTCTGGTCTTCTGCGCGTAACAGGACCAGAGCAGAGGACTTCATACGTCTCAGGCACAAACGCGCTTCTGTTTTTCTGACCCACGCTATATCCTGTCATGCATGGATCTGCACGTTGCACAAGCTCCTAATGGTGAATTTATTGATAGGCTACACTGAAGTATATAAATGTGTCATTCCCCGCTGAAGCAGGTGACAGATCATAAAACTGTCGCGCAACGAAAACACAACAGTGTAACATTTTATGGTCTTTTTACTACGCCTTTGAAAACACACTACTGTACATGTGCCTTAGACAAACTTGCATTTTCTAAAATGCAAATTCTTATTGTACCTACTAAAATGAAAAGATATACATATCAAATAAATATTATAAAGATATAAATATCATATTGTGTACTAATTGGATTTTAATATTTTTAAAATATTTTTCCTATGCATTACAGGAGTCTTTAGTGTTCTTGCAGGGTTCAGTATTGTAAGTTCTTCAGACATTTGTCCTTTTTTTGAAAGGGTCAAATGTCTCAACTGTAAATCTTTACTGGCAGGGTGAACAACCCAGAGTGCAAAACCGCTGGAAAATATTGTTTGAGTATTTTAAAGCCATATTTTACAGATGTAAGAAATGGCAAGGGTGTGTATGCCTGCATTCCACTTTCACAATATAGACCTGCAGAGTTCTAATAGCAAATTGAGGTTTACTATGCAGTAAAAGAGAAATGCTTTGTGTTTTATTAGATCACAAAGCTCTGATGCCAGTTAAGATTATACGAAGTGCAGTTTTCTTTCTTTTTTTTTTTTTACATTTGTGCCAATTTCTGGATGGTTTTCAGTATTTAAAGGTAGAACCTGGATCTCCATTGTGGTCCAGTTGCATATTATTGAATAATTTGATGTTTTTTTTTTTTGTCCATACTGTCATTAGTTTTTAGTTATTATAATTCAGCTGTTTGTGTGTGTGTGTGTGTGTGTGTGTGTGTGCTCGCAGTTTGGAAATTTTTGGTTTCACTGAAACACTGCTAGTAATGTTGCCTTAAATATCTATAAAATATAGTATAAAATATGTTCTTCTCATAACTGATAGACACAGACTGTTTTTTGTTTTTTTGTTAAACTGTTTATTTGGCAACGAACAAGCTAATGTGTGGGTTATGTGACTTTATAAGAGCATGTTCCTCATTAACGTTCAATTTGAACCCCATGATGTCTCTGCATGTGCGGATGTGAGATTCTGAAAGCAGTTACATCAGTGATCCTTGCAGCTTTCTTATCACAGTGGCTTACCTGAAAGTGCACAAATGACATAAGTGGTAGTTAGGGCAGGTATAAGTAATAAAAGTCAGACGCTGAGCTCAAACCCCAGAAGCAAGATACATCTGTGAAGCAGAGAACATTTTACAGTGTAATGATGACAGTCGGAAATGTTGATTGACAAGGATGTATATTTAGAAAATGAGCAAATATCCATGTTCTGGTTTGAATAAGAATCCCTCATACAGCTTTCCTGCTTCTATGTTTTATTTGATCTAATTTATATTGACAAGTATGGATGTACATTTCCACCACTGCTTTGGTAAATCATATATATGATATAAAAAAATATATATATATTTATGAGATAAAAAGTCAGAATTATGAGCTAAAAGATGAAATGATGACATAAATGTCATAATTATAAAATAAAAGTCAAAATTCAGAGAAAAAACATTGAAATTATGGCATGAAAATTTTTTAAAAAGTCAAAATTATGACATACTAAATCATATTCATGAAATGTAAATTATGAGATAAAAGTCATAATTCTAATGTAGTCTAATGTTTGACTATTTATGTCATAATTATGACTCGGTATGTCATAACTTCCACTTACGTCATTATTTAAGCGTTTTGTCTCATGGCATTTTATGTCATAATTATGAATTGCCAAATCATGCTTTGTATTCTTATGTTGCAGAAATAGGCTTCCATTGGGGACAATGGTAGTTCGCTTCAGTCTAAAAGCAGAAAGTTAAGGCAGGCAGTTAAGGAGGAAAAGGAAGTTTCATATCATGAAAATGTTTTGGTATTACTGTGGTTTCTAATCAGTCGGCCCTTGACTTGGGAGTCTTAAAGGAATAGTTCACCCTAAAATGAAAAGTCTCTCATAACTTATTTTCTTAAAAACAAATAAAGCCATGCAAGTTTTTAAAAATGTAATGAGATATTATTATTATTATTGTTGTTGTGAACTCTCCCTTTTTATTAGGGCTGCATTATCAAAATGTTCCTTTTATCTTCTCTGATAGGTCCATAAATGACTATAGATCAGTATGTCTTGATTATTATAGAATACAGGCAGACACATCTGTGGACTTTCCACAGATCAATGGAGAAAGGGCATCATAAAAATTGTAAAAATAAAGTGCAGGATGATCTGGGCAGGAGAAGGGAAACACACAGACACAGGAAGAGGAGGAGCAGGGAATGGAGGCCGTTTCCTTCCTACCCAGTGTGAGACTTAAAAAAAAAAAGGTCAAACAGACAGAGAATCCATACCTACATCATCCTGATGGCTCTGGTATGTTGGTGTTTTGATGAATGTATAAGGTGCATATATAATGCTATTAGCCTACCGTGAGACCATGTCATTTGGAGATAACAGATCTACTTCACTCATTTTAACTGAACTTTGCTGCATGTATGACCACTAACGTAGCCTCTCAGTCAAGTCAAGTTTATTTGTATTGTGCTTGTCACAATACACACTGTTTCAAAACAGCTTTACAGAAAATGTCAATGATAAATGTTACATCAAGATGTTAATGTTTATTAACATCTTCTAGTATTAATAAACCTATTAATATTCTTCTAGTAACATTAATAGAATGTTTGTTCAATGTTCTCTGGTCTTTAATAATGTTCTCAAAACATTAGCACAAAACATTATTTCTGCATCATTCATGGAACTGTCTGGTTTGCTATCCTTGTAGGGATTCTCCATAGGCGTAATGGCTTTTCTACTGTAGAAACCATCTATTCTATCGCCCTACCCCAACCCTCACAGAAAACTTCCTGCATTTTTACATTCTCAAAAAAAAAAAAAAATCTGTATGATTTGCAAGCTTACAGATGGGGACCTTTAATTTAGGTCCCCACTGTGACACGATTCCCCATGAGTTGGTGTGTATTCAGTCCCCAGCAGGATATAAAAACAAGGTCTCTCACACACACACACACACACACACACACACACACACAAACAACTCTTCTCTGTAGACTATCACTGCAACTCCAATGTGACAACAAGCAAGTTTTTGGCCATGTTGACACAAGCATAAAAACCTCATTAGATCCATTCTGAGCTTATCGGGTTTTTTTATGGCATTATGTCACGTTCCCATTGGATACTGCACTGCTTTTGTCATGACACCATCCCAAACTCTGGACTCTGGCTGCTGCTAATGTTGGTTAAATGAACTCAATCCCACCTCAGAAAAGTGGCATTTTATTTTTAAGTGACATTATTATGACAGTAAAGCTCACACCTTGGCTGTTCTTTTACTTCTGCTGATGAGAGTATGATGCTCAGTACTGTAACTAAGATGCACAACATCTAGAAAAAAAAAAAAGCCCTACAAAACAAAAATACAAAATCATCAAACTTTCATAAAGAACCCATATAAGGGAGGTCTTTGATTGCCTCTAATAAAATACTTCAAAGTGCTCATATTTAAACACAATCTTTCTTTTTTTTAAATCTAAAGTCATTATCTGAAGTTATTGGTGAGTTCTTCTTGATCTAAATGAATTTCACTTATTTAATAAATATGTGAAATTCAAAGGGAACATTTATTTTTTTGCATACTATATCAATATCGACCATTTGTGTGGCTTACAACACACAATAGACTTTCTTTAATAAAGATGCAGGTGAGGTCTCTGTCGGTCTGATCTTCTTGAGGACAAGGCATTTCCAGGACTCCCTCTGGGCTTCTTTCCTTAGAAGAAGAAGAAGAAGAAGAAGAAGTTTTAGTTGAGTTCCAATGTCAACTCCTCTGCTAACCACTAGATGGCTCTATAAGACCACCTTTTACAGTTGACAAATATAAACATACACACATAAAATAAATCAGTTAATCTATATTATAAATTAATGTTTGTAATGACTTTATCAGAATAATAACATCACAGATGTACACGCAATATCAATAATTATATCATATTTCCTTTGTGCTAATAGCTTAACACGCAACACGCTCATTGTTTACACTCACCAAAGTCTCTGCACTCACTAAACCACATCCTCAGGTGCCTTCGAAAATCAGCAAAAGAAGAAAACAGTTGCCTTTGTGTCGCACTGAGCTCCATAAGAAATTGCTCGTTTCTTATCATTTACACTGGAAATAATGAGAGTTTCGTCAGAATGCATTTTAAGATGCATTTCCTGCAGTGTGTTTTAATGCTCAACTTTGTTATATCTGATGGTATGTATTGTTTGTTTAGATTTAACGCTATAGGAAGCAAAAAGGCTTAATTTTGCATTACTCTCGTTACAGTTATGTGACATTTAAAAGCAAAATGCCTTTTCCATGGTAATCACGTGTCCTTTATTAACCTTTAAACATTTAAGAGAGAAAGTAAACGTAAAAATGTTTAAATGTCCTATTTCCGGTATGGTACAGCGCGTGACTGTTGTTTTGGTGTTTAAAAGTACTTTCAAGACGCCTATTCTGAGGTGCTCGATATTAATTCATTAGTGTGGTCAGACCCCTTAAACCACTTAAATTATATGTATTAAATGCTTGGAAATTATAGCCTAGTATTTCTAAAATTATTATAAAACTTATAATTTATATTTAGGTCTATTGTAACTTTATAACAATAACTATATTTATTTCTCTTTCTCAAACATGCAGATACCCTGGGGTTTATTGTTCGAGGTCCCTCTGGTCCTCTGGTTGTACCTCTGGGAGGCTCTGTCATTTTGCCCTGTTATGTTGAGACGCCTTTAGTAGCAGAAAAAGTGAAAGTTGTGTGGAGAAGAACAGACTCCGAGACTCTGGTTCATCTGTATCAAGATGGTGAGAGTCGACCA
>NW_015659950.1:39283-41644 GCF_001515625.1 Sinocyclocheilus rhinocerous | reverse complement strand
ACAGACTCAGAGACTCTGGTTCATCTGTAGCAAGATGGTGAGAGTCGACCAGAGTCCCAGCAGCAGGATTATCATGATAGAGCTCATTTCTTTACTGATCAGATTCAACATGGAAACTTCTCCCTCCGTCTGGACAATCTGAGCGCTCAAGACAAAGGGGTTTACAGATGTAAGGTTTACAGTCAGCAGGTTGCAGGCAAAACTTTAGTTGAAATAAAAGATGTTGGTAAGTGTGAATCATTTTCTACTTCAGAATTTAAAACAAAAACTAGTTTTTCACCATATATAGTAGGGGAATTTACCGTTAACCATTTAACAGGTTTTTACTGTAACATTTTTACAGTCTTTTACCGTTAAATTCACGGTCATTTTTTACAGTGTATATTTCATTCTGTAATATTTCAGCTGTTCTTTCTTCCAGAGCGTTTGCTAATATCAGGATCAGATGAGTCCATATCTGTGTCTGTGGGTGAGGATGTCACTCTGAACTGCTCTGTAGACTCTCACATCACACCTGAACACATTGAAGAGGTTTCATGGAAGAAAACAGATAAAGATGAAGATATTCTAGTTCTGCTCTACCAAAACAATAAGTCTTTACCAGATTCATCAGATGAGCGATACAGAGACAGAGCTGAGTTCTTCACTGCTGAAATCCCCAAAGGAAACTTCTCTCTCAGACTGAAGAGTGTCAGAACTGAGGATAAAGGAGTTTACACGTGTCAAGTGTTTGCTGGAGGACTTTCAGCATATGCAACTGCAGAACTGGTGCAACTGGGTAAGTAACAGATAAATAAGAAAACAATCTAAACCACACAAACTTGTACTATTAACAATTTTATACTCTTTGAAGAAAAGTTTATTCACAAATCTAAAGGGATCGATCGCAAAGTCCCAATTACAGGAGCCACTAAATAGTTCCATACACAATAGTTTACAAAGGGCACCTCAAATAAACTTGAAAGGTACTTTGTAGCCTAATGTATATAGACACTTTCAAGGGTTCTAACGTCCAAACCTGGTAATGGATTTTGTTTTTGTTAAATCAACAGGCCTATGCATTTTGTTGTAATAATAATTAATTTAAATTAACTTAATTTAATTCAAAATAATTTGAATAATGACTTTATTGAGAGAAGTTTTGTTTGTATTGTGCAATCAATAATTTTGGAAACTGTGTTGTATCACTTGATAAATGCACAAAAAGACCAATGTAAACCTGTGTCCTGAAGGGAAAAAAAATTATTGAGACCTCCTTATGCCAGAGAGGTTCTTTGTTGATGTTTTGTTTTTGTAGCACCTTTTTTGACACACAGACATTCTACTTAGGACCCTAATGAAACCTTGTTTGTCTAGAGTGGTACGGCAGAAATTCGAAATATATTGACTTACCCCAGAATTCAGTACCTGAGTTCCATTTAGCCGTTTAGTTCCATACAGTGTCACACATTGTGTAACTGATGTTTGTTTGATAGGTTTCTCTTGGCTACACATAACTGTGTTGATTCTCTGTATTATTGCACCTGTATCTGCAGTCCTGCTTTGCTGGATTGTTTACTCCAGTTCAGAAAATCGAGGTATGCTTATATGAGAAATAGGCTTCAAATATTTATTCTATATTCTTTATTCTATATATGAAATGAAAATTATTTATTAAAAAAATTATATATATATATATACAGTGCCACTTGAAAGTTTGTGAACCCCTTGCAGAATCTGTGAAAATGTGAGTAATTTTAACAAAATAAGAGAGATCATACAAAATGCATGTTATTTTTTATTTAGTACTGTCCTGAGTAATATATTTTACATAAAATATGTTTACATATAGTCCACGAGACAAAACAATAGCTGAATTTATTAAAATAACCCCGTTCAAAAGTTTGGGAACCCTTGGTTCTTAATACTGTGTGTGGTTACCTGGATGATCTACCACTGTTTTTTGTTTTGTGATGGTTGTTCATGAGTCTGTTTGTTCTGAACTGTTAAACTGAGCACTGTTCCTCAGAAAAACCCGCCGTGTCCTGCAGATTCTTCAGTTTTCCAGCATATTTTGCATATTTGAACCCTTTCCAGCAGTGACTGTATGATTTTGAGATCCATCTTTTCACACTGAGGACAATTGAGGGACTCAAACACAACTATTAAAAAAGGTTCAAACATTCACATTCACCGGGGGGTGAAAACTTTTTGAATTTGACGATCAAGGTAAATTGTACTTAATTTGTTTTCCGGGAAACATGCAAGTATCTTCTGTTGCTTCCGAAGGGCAGTACTAAATAGAAAAAATTATATTTCTACAAAATAAGAAAAATTTGGACATCTTCATCCTGTTCAAAAGTTTTCCTCTTAATGGGCTCT
>NW_015659950.1:36146-39001 GCF_001515625.1 Sinocyclocheilus rhinocerous | reverse complement strand
GGGGTTCACAAACACTGTGTATATATATATATATATATATATATATATATATATAATATGTATGTATAATTTTTTTTTTTAATAAGTAAATAAATAATTTTCAATTCTAACTGGAGTTGATATGTATCTCCATTGTAGAGACAAGGCTGTGTCTTCAAGTTTGTCTTTTCCTTTGCCCGTTTATTACTATGCTGTTGACTTCAATCATCTGGCGTTTTATTGAAGGTATTTCATCAGGACTATTTTATCTGAGATCTATTAGTAAATCCAACATAGACCTTACAACTTAATTCAGTTCTGTCTAAAATGTGTCTCTTAATTGATTTAGAATGGTTATACCAATTATATTTGTATATTTCCGAGTTATTTTTTTTAATCATCAAAATAATGTGTTTCAGGTTCTCTGTATGAGACCATCTCTTGCTGTATGCTCTATATTCTGGGGTCATTGAGGTTGTTTTGGGTTAAATCATTAGCCACATATTTACCAGGTTGTTTTTTTTTAAATAAATTGATGTATAAAACTTATAACTTATATTCAGATTTTACATAATATCTGTGTCTACTGAGATTTGTCGTATCTATACATAAAGCTAAAGGGATTAGACAAGAATTACTATTATTTGTTTTATTACTGTTTTTGTTCTTTACATGATTTTACAACTTTTTTTGCAGCAAAAATCCTGAAGTATGTCATGACTGCACATGCTGATCATGCAGCATTTATGGCAGTGGTGTATTCAGGTAAATCCACACTGTAAATAATCTGGAAAACTAAACTTAATTTATCCTTAGTTTATGTTTAGCTTATCCAGTTATATGTATGTGTGTGTGTGTGTGTGTGTGTGTGTTTATATATATATATATATATATATAATAGAACGAGAGAGAAAGAGTTAATATTTTTTTACAGTGCACAATAGTAAATTATACCATTAAGTGTAAATTAATCATTTATATCTGTGTCAGTACTTTTAGCTGAACATTTTGAAAACATCAGCACAGTCATCAGAACAGTCACCATCGGGTTACTTGTCCTGATGTGTCTCCTCTTCATTATACGTGAGTATTCGCCCATTATGGAGCATTATCCACAAGATGAGGATATCTTGTTTTAATGCATTGTTGAAGACATAACATTCACAGACTTTGTTTTTCCATGCAGCATTTTTATAGAGGAAAGTTGTTTTAACTCACAATTAATCTCAGTACAATCTAGTGCGATTTGCATATTTCACCTTTTTGAAATCATTTTACCATAATTTACACAACCTCTTCATTCACATTGTTCTTGATGATTTATGACCATAGAAGATTATTTAACATTTGTTCAAAACTGACATTCAAACAATGCTTCTTTAGGACATTTATTGTATACATCTTAGATATGAGTGTGAAAGATATTTGTTTTAGATTTGTTATGTGTTGATATTGCATTCAATTTAACAACGTCGTTTGCACTGCGCTCTTGCGTTACTTGATCTTTTTATTTTGGTGCGTCAATCTGTTGAGTTACTTAGTATAGGAAATTATGATCCGCACTCACGAGAACAATCTTCTTTTTTCTTTTATTTTACATTCATTACTGATGGGAAAAGACACAAACGTTTTGGCTCAAAGCCTTCCTCAGTGTGTGATATTGCATTCACACACATTTTATTTATTTATTTTTTATAGAATTGGCTGAAGAGAAGTTGCTGTCATGCTCTGGAGAGTTAAGCAGAAGGATGTACAGAAAAGTTAGACTCTTTGTAGCTACTTGTAGCTTTTCATGGCTGCCTTCATTACAGCTTTCCCTTCTGCTTTACTCTCATTTTGCCTCCGATAAAGGTAAGCAAGAACATTTTAAAACTTGAGCAGATACTGAATGAGAATTAACTAATTCATATGCTTGAGGAACAGTCAGTTCTGTCTGCTTCGTACACCGCATAAATAAAAGTGAAAGAAGAAGCCGGTCATGTAGTTATTGTGACAAGTTATTTCTTTACTCTAACTGCCTCTCTTTTTTTTTTTAAGTGTTTATCATTACAGCTCTTCCAGTACTTCATTGGTTGCCTTATTTCTTTTGGCATAAAAAGAAATGCTGTAAGTATGAGAAATTATATTTTGCTCTAATATGACTGAAGAAATTAATCAGAATCAGAATCAGAATCAGAATGAGCTTTATTGCCAGGTATGTTTACACATACGAGGAATTTGTTTTCGTGACAGAAGCTTCCACAGTGTAACAGAATGACAGTGACAGAACAAAAAAAAAACAGATAAAAAAAAAATAAAAATAGAACAGGTAAAATAAGGAATAAAAAATATACAAATCGACAATTGTATGTACAGGTATATAACAATAGACAGTTGTATGTACAGTAGATCTAATCAGTAGATGGGTATACAATAAAAGTTTAAATATATGCATATCACATTTATTGTACTTTTTTTCAAATAATGTTGAATGTACACCTAAATGTGTCAGAGCTAGTTCTGTCTCTTTGTGACTTGAATGACTTGTGTTTCTCAAGTGGTGGTCCTTAATAAATATCAGTTTCCATCTATATCAGCTGTTTCACAAGTCACAGTTTCACTCAGTTAGTAACTATTTTTATTCGTGAGCATGTTTTCACTGTTTCTTTTGTCTTTTCAGGTCTACGTTGTCTATACTATTTAATATGGTTCATGATGATTGTGATGAGTGGAGTAATGCTGTATTTTTACATTATGCTCTTGAGAAATGAAAAAGGTATGAATATATTTCTAATATTTAAAGATATTAAAGAGGTCATATGATGCGATTTCAAGTTTTCCTTTCTCTTTGGAGTGTTACAAGCTGATTGTGCATAGATAAGATCCCTGAAGTTGCA
>NW_015659950.1:32364-35996 GCF_001515625.1 Sinocyclocheilus rhinocerous | reverse complement strand
ATCCGTTCAAAAGATAAGCTATGGTATTATATCCCTAATATTATTTTTGAAAAAGTAGGTGGTATTGAATTTCTTCTTAATTGTAATTTTAATATTAGCAAGCTTCCCATAAAACTTTCCAATTTTCACAAACAGGCATTGTTATCATGGATGATTATATACAAACACAATTTTTCCCCTCACAAATGCTTAATCTGGAATAATAAATACATTACACACCAAAATAAATCTTTTTTTTTTGGTTAATTGGTTTAGAACAAATATTTTGTTGGTTTCTCAACGTTTGAATAATAGTAATGGTCATTTGCTTACATATTCAGAGTTTTTAGAAAAAATTTCATTTTATATACCTGTCAAGGAGTATATGATGGTAATTAATGCCATTCCTTCAGAACTTAGGAAATTATTAGAAAATGATATAGTCGAAAAACCAAATTTAGATTTCAGTGTTAAATTGGAAGGTATACATATAAAAGAACAAACATGTAATAATAATTATCTTAGAGCGATTTGCCAAATTTCCAGTGTTCCTTTAGCCATTGGTTTTTGGAGATCACAATTTCAAGATGTCAACTGGAAAGAAACCTTTAAGATCTCCAGACGTTTTTGTATCACAAATAAAATTAGAGAAGTATCATACAAGATCGTTCATCGTATTTATCCTGTAAAACAGGTCATTGCAAAGTTTTGTAAAGACATTGACTTGAAGTGTGTTTTTTGTAAAGAGGAAAATGAGAGTATTGTTCATTTATGTTACGATTGTATTTATACAAAATTATTTTGGTGTGATTTGTTTTTTTTTGTTAAACAAAGTATTAATATTGAATTGCAACTCAAAGAAAAGGATGTTTTATTTTTTTATGAGTATACTGTTAACTTCAAGATTTGGTATATTGTGAATTTACTCATTATATATGGAAAATTCTTTATTCACAAATGTAAATGGGCAGTGAAAAAACCTAATTTTACTCATTTCAAAATAGAAATAGGTCACTACTTGTATACGTTATAAGAAACAAGAAATAACAAAGCAAAAATAACTGTAAATTACTTTAAAGCCTTAAATCTATTCTTTAAATAATTTGTAATTATTTGTACTTGTTTACAGACGTGAGATTTTTTTTTATTGCTTTTCTTATTTAATTTTTATTTATTTATTTATTTTAAGTATTTGTTTTCATTTAGTTTAAATGTTATTGCCCTTATATGTTCTTTGTTCTAAAAATTGCAATAAAAATAAAAAAATAAAGCTTATGGGGCTGTCACATGATGAACGAACGACTCGGAAAAACCCGAAGACTCGAAACAGGTGAACTACTTGACTAATTCCAGTACAGAACCTATAGGATGTTGCGCATGCGCGACTGAACGAATCACACCCCGAGACGGCTCGTTCTTTCCGAGTCACATTAAAGATTCGTTCAAAATGAACGAATCGTTCAAGAACGACCCAACACTACTCTGTTCCCCTTTCGGGCTTGAGCTGATGGTAAAACTAAGGACATTATTAACTGTCTTGATATTTACTTTAAAAGCTGAAGCTGCGATTATGGTAAGGGGCGTTACATTTCCGACGCGTGCTTGCGGTGTTCGGCCAATCACAATGCACTGAGTCAGCTGGCCAATCAGAGCAGACTGCGCTTGTCGGAAGGAGGGACTTTGTTGAAAACGAAGCGTTTGAGAGAGGCGGGGCATAGAGGACCTACAATAATGTACAGTATTTGAAAAATAATGTGTTTTTTGAACATTAAAGCATGTCAACATATTCTGTTACACCAAATACACAAAATAATGATCTTTAAAATAGCATCATATGACCCCTTTAAAAAGTTTCAACCATTTATTTTTTTTTTATTATACAAATGTAAGTGTACATCTGTTCATTTTTAACATTGGTGTGTTGAATATAAAATAGAACGAGAGAGAAATAATTATGGGCAATAAATAAGACTAAAGACTTTCTTTATTTACAGATGATGAAGGACTGGTCTGTGTGGCAGGATTTGTTCAAGCCTTGTGGGTGCTTGCATTTTCTGAAGTTCCTGTCTATTATGAGAGTAAAGTACCGATCAGCTTCTTTCTCGTTCATGTGTTTTTTTTTTTTCAGTCCTTCTGTTTCATTCTCATCCACAAAGCTTAAGGTCTGGATAAGTGTTGTGATTCTGCCGGGGATTATTATACTGCAGCCAATCAGAAAACCATCACTGTGTCTAAAATCATTAATTCCTTCACTCATTCACAATTCCTTAATGAACTAACAAAATGTTTAACTCTGACCTACAGAGCTCAGCCAGAGGAAAATTGTGTTCCTGTATGGATCAGCTGGTCTTGTTTTAGTGAACTCGGCTGCACTGATGACAGAACTGATAATGAAAGCAGGTGAGTGAACACAACATTTTAATGAGATTCCTAAGGCCATGTAAGATCAAAACTGTTTGCTTAAAATAAATCTCCTTCCACAGTTTGTGGTGTACGCCTGGTGGGAGATTTGAGAGTCATTGTCTTTCCATCTGAGTGGCTTTTCACTGTATCACTGCTGATTTTATCCATTTTTGCATCCCGTGAGTAATGAAATGAAATGGATTTTATCACTATGCGTGAATCATCCATAATGCTATCTTTTGTATTTGCCTCATTTGTGCATTAACTGAGGCTGATTAATTTACACGGATCCTCAAATCTTTACCTTTCTCACATCTCAGGCAAAACTGTCAACACAGAGTCTTCTCAGGTATAGTTTTATGATGAATTTGGTTCATTAATACAATAATTTTAAATATACTTGCATTTAAAGTGGACGAAGTAAAACAATAGGAAGATGTCAAATAGATGTTTAAAATGCATTTGTCTTCTTATCGCAGATGGCGTCAGATTATAATGGGACTCCTGGTACAAAGCATACCAGTATAGATATGAACCAGACGACTGGAGAATCCCATGAAATGGAAACTCTGAGAAAAGTAGCTGGGAACAGTGAGGAGCATCAAGAAGAGGAGATCAACTAACAGTAAAGTGAACTGCACTTTCTAAAAGATCTGACATGGTATGAAACATTTCTGAGGGTAAGACTTTCGAACATGCCATTTTTTTTGTCTGCATAACTTTTAGCAGCAGAGACTGGTGCACATCGTCATGGTTCGGGCTGAATTATTTTTTTTATATCTGCGATGTTGTGCCATTGATATTGTGGTATGTTGTTTGTGGTCGCCAAACTATACTGAATTCTACTTTGAAGTGACTCAAAAATTGTTTATATACTCTCAAACGTTTGTATTTGTATGCATTTAAATATTTTACATGTAATATGTATGTAAAAAAAAAAAAGTACTTTCTCATCTTTGTTCTTATGTTATTGCTGACTTTTCTTTAAGAGTGCTTAGAGCACTTACAACAATATTTACTAAAGCAATCAGCATTATTTTTTTCTCTGCAGTACCAAAATGGGTATTGGTTAATGTTAAATTTGACTGTAACTGTATTGTGACTCTCTTTCAAGGGTAGGTGTATGTTTCTGGCTAGAGTAAGCTGCAAAGTGGATCCAGAGTTGAATGTATAACATAATATGCTCTTCTGTTGCTTTTTTTCCACTGACATTTTCTGTGAAACATGTTCTACCTTTTCATTTTCTGTGA
>NW_015659950.1:28039-31232 GCF_001515625.1 Sinocyclocheilus rhinocerous | reverse complement strand
CATTTTCTGTGAAACATGTTCTACCTTTTCATTTTCTGTGAAACATGTTTTACATTTTCATTTTCTGTGAAACATGTTCTACCTTTTCATTTTCTGTGAAACATGTTCTACCTTTTCATTTTCTGTGAAACATGTTCTACCTTTTCATTCTCTGTGAGATGTTTGTTTATGCACATTGACTTCTGAGATGGTGTTACTGTATATATGACAAGAAAGATTAATGATATTCTGCCTTTGATAAATTTGTGTAAGATATCATCTTAAATGTAAGAAGACTTGTTATAGAGGATATTTTTATATTATTATTCAGGAGTATTTTGAAATGTATTATTTATTATCATAATATTTTCGAATTTATTATTAATATTTTTGTACCAAGTTCAAGCACACGATCTCATGTGGTATTAAAATACATCGAGGTGAAGTTTCAAATATATTGTTTTAATAAATGCATTTTTTATGCATGTGTTCTTCTTATGAGCTGGTTATGGCTGCGCGCCCCCAAGCGGCAGGCCTGATTGTTTTGAACATTTTTCTTTTTTTAACGTAATGGAGACGTAATGGAGAGACACGCTTTGCTTATTAATATTAATTTGGTCATACAAAGTTGCTTCTCAACCTTTCTATGAGGTCCAGGATAACGCAATGAATATTTAAAATAGAACCAGACCTCTTCAGCCAATCAGTTACGTCAACCGAGAAAACGTCACATTACGTAATTAATATTCATAAGAGCAGACGGCTAACGTAGATTCGCTTAATACGGGAGACGGCAGGAAAAGAGCGAGGATTAGATATGTGAAAAACATTTGCCTGTTTACTTCTCCGGTTTTTAAAGTACGTTTTTTTTTG
Source organism: Sinocyclocheilus rhinocerous (assembly GCF_001515625.1). Classification (NCBI taxonomy): domain Eukaryota; kingdom Metazoa; phylum Chordata; class Actinopteri; order Cypriniformes; family Cyprinidae; genus Sinocyclocheilus; species Sinocyclocheilus rhinocerous. The sequence continues at coordinate 30,380 of NW_015659950.1, read as the reverse complement.
TCATTGAAAGATTAATGATATTCTGCCTTTGATAAATTTGTGTAAGATATCATCTTAAATGTAAGAAGACTTGTTATAGAGGATATTTTTATATTATTATTCAGGAGTATTTTGAAATGTATTATTTATTATCATAATATTTTCGAATTTATTATTAATATTTTTGTACCAAGTTCAAGCACACGATCTCATGTGGTATTAAAATACATCGAGGTGAAGTTTCAAATATATTGTTTTAATAAATGCATTTTTTATGCATGTGTTCTTCTTATGAGCTGGTTATGGCTGCGCGCCCCCAAGCGGCAGGCCTGATTGTTTTGAACATTTTTCTTTTTTTAACGTAATGGAGACGTAATGGAGAGACACGCTTTGCTTATTAATATTAATTTGGTCATACAAAGTTGCTTCTCAACCTTTCTATGAGGTCCAGGATAACGCAATGAATATTTAAAATAGAACCAGACCTCTTCAGCCAATCAGTTACGTCAACCGAGAAAACGTCACATTACGTAATTAATATTCATAAGAGCAGACGGCTAACGTAGATTCGCTTAATACGGGAGACAGCAGGAAAAGAGCGAGGATTAGATATGTGAAAAACATTTGCCCGTTTACTTCTCCGGTTTTTAAAGTACGTTTTTTTTGTCATTATGAACATGTAATATTACCCCTCTCGTTTTTTTAGTAGTATAAAACATTTTATAAGCATTTCGTACTGTTGTTGAATGTTTGAAAGCCGCTTGCAGCGAGCGTATCAAGCTGGGATGTAAACGGATAGGTGTGCTCCTGTGTTGTTGTTTACCTGTTTCAATCATAATGTTCATGATATTGCCGTGAAAATTTGTATTTGAGTTTGCCGTTGTCTTTAAATGAAGTTTTAACTGTCTTATTGAGTGGTTTTATGCGCTTTGAACCAAAATAATAGATTATTTCTTTGCTAACTCCTCGGCGTTTGTGTATTTTCACTTGGCTTAGACGGCACGTGGGAAAGTAAAGATTAGGCCTACAATCGACTGTAAAGTTACAGTTGCTATCGCTTTTAGAAAAGAGTGTTTCTGATCGATAATAATCAGTAGTTTTGAGTCATTTATCGTGCAGTTGTTGTGTGTTTGTAGGTGTCAGGTGGTGTTTGGCGTAATCCGTTTATCCCTGTTTAACACGCGAGCTGCTCTGATTCCCTTTGAAAGTCAGACTGACTACAGCACATATTTCACACATCACCTGTTTCACAAGAACAATATGGCAATAGTGTGTTATTGGTCCGAGTTGCATTGCCATTAAAGATATTATGGTCAGCTTTCTAAAATGTTGCAGACAAGACATTTGACTACACAGTATTTGTCTATAACAGGATTGTAGCTCAACTTAATTTGTTCTTCCTTATTGCTCAACCAGACAATGTACATTGTTCGAGATATTTGCAATTCTTTTCACAGGAAAAACTGATCTTATGTGCCTGAAGGTTGGTTATTGATTGATTGATTCCCTGTCTTCCCATTGTAAACAGAATGGAGACCTCATCTAAAGAAGAGTACACGATCCAGTCGTTTGATTTGGAGACACAGAAACTCCTCAAAACTGCCTTGAAAGGTCATTATCTTTAATCTGCAGCAGTTTTGCATGACATATTTTACTGTTAGGCTCACAAATGTTGTTGTTGTTGTTGTTGCTTCCCCCCCCCTCAGATCCAGGTTCAGTTGACCTGGAGAAAGTGTCCAATGTAATAGTGGACCAGTCTCTGAAGGACCAGATCTTCAGTAGGGAGGCTGGACGCATCTGTTACACGATTGTCCAGGTAAACAAATGCACCACGTGCAAGTTTTTATACAGTTAAACACTTAAAAGTTTGAATGTTGCATTCTCTTCAGTGTATAAAAATGCTCACATTTGTCTTGTAGTTTATTAGGACTGAGTTGTAATCGGTTGACTCATTTGATTCAGGCCGAGGCCAAACAGACCAACGGGAACGTGTTTCGGCGTAACCTTCTGAACCGACTGCAGCAGGAATTTAAAGCCAGAGAAGAGACACGGAAGAGATCCACTCAGGAGTGGGTTTGCCTCGTGTCCTTCATCTGCAACATCTTTGACTACCTCAAGGTGAATAGTTGCCTTCTGTTTTAAAACTTAAAGGAATAGTTTACCCAAAAATCACCCTTAGGCTATCCAAGATGTACATGAGTTTGTTTCTTCATCAGAACAGATTTGGAGAAATGTAGCATTGCATCACTTGCTCAGCATTGGATCCTCTGCAGTGAATGGGTGCCGTCAGAATGAGAGTCCAAACAGCTGATAAAAACATCACAATAATCCACAAGTAATCCACACCACTCCAGTCCATCAA
>NW_015659950.1:19173-26401 GCF_001515625.1 Sinocyclocheilus rhinocerous | reverse complement strand
AGATCGCACAATGGAGTAATGAAAATTTGCAGAACATTTACTCACTCTCGGGCCATCCGAGATGTAAAAGAGTTTCTTCATCAGAACAGATTTGGAGAAATGTAGCATTGCATCACTTGCTCAGCATTGGATCCTCTGCAGTGAATGGGTGCCGTCAGAATGAGAGTCCAAACAGCTGATAAAAACATCACAATAATCCACAAGTAATCCACACCACTCCAGTCCATCAACTAACATCTTGTGATGAGAAAAGCTGCATGTTTGTAAGAAATAAATCCATAATTAAGACGTTTCTAACTTGAAAATGTTATTTCCATAATCCATAAAATTGCTTAGTGTTCTTGTCTGAATCAGGAGAGAAATATGCACAGATCAAGCACGTTTACAAGCCAAAACAAGTCCACTGATGATCAAGTGATGTAAATTTCTCTAAATCTTTTCTGATGAAGAAACAGTCTCATCTACTGTACATCTTGGAAGGCTTGAGGGTGAGTGATTGAAAATTCACCATTTTTCATTTCTTGGTGAACTATTCATTTCAGAATCACGATTAGGAAGGTACTCATGGTAACTATATTAGTAAAAAAAAATGCATATGCAAATTTATTTGAAGTGCTTAATTTTTAACTTTATTCTGTTTGCTGCAGGTGAACAACATGCCCATGATGGCCCTGGTGCACCCCGTCTATGACTGTTTGTTCAGACTGGCCCAATCTGATGCCCTGAAGAACGAGGAGGAGGTGAATCTTGAACATTATTACTGGTTGGTTGATTGAACTGGATAGACTAATAGAGTAACTAAATTAGTAATGCATCAAAAAATGGAGGGTCAAAATCATTAACCACACCTTTTTGACTTTTGCCATCTCTCTCTCTGTCTCAGGTGGACTGTCTGGTGTTACAGTTGCATCGTATTGGAGATCAGCTGGAGAAGATGAACCTGCAGCTCATGGATGAGCTGTTCAATCTCCTGAGGGATGGATTCCTCCTGCAGGAGGACCTGAGCTCCATGGGCCACCTGCTCCTGCTGGAGATCCTTGAGTTTCGCGCAGGAGGCTGGACTCTCAGCGAAACAGCTCAGAAATACTACTACAGCGAAGTGACGGACTGAGGCCTTCACCAATCAGAGAAACAAGAAGGCAGGATGAAATGGCAATCCGTAGGAGCCAAGTGTTGGAGGTTTTATTTTTATATTTACCTTTGATGAAGGCTTGGTGATTCACTAGGTATGAGGTTTGACATGAAGTAGAAGATTGGATTGTGACTTTTTGAAGTCGACTTGAAGTGACATGAAGTTCATCATATTTACTTTAATACACATTCCTGGTTTCATTTGATTTAGGTCTTATATTAGTGTCAAGGGCTGTAATCAGAACACTAGAGACGATTAGATGGTTTTATTTAATAGAGATGGATATATTTAATAAATTGTTACTTGTTTTATTTTCTTAAATTGACTAGCAAGTTATATTTGCCTCGGTAGAAAGAACAGCTATTTCTATTGTATAGAAAGAATTACTTTATATATTTGTTCTATAATACATCTTATACAATGTAAATGTTTTTAATGAACCAAAAACAGTTTATAAGAGTCACATTTAAATATGTTTCCTTAAGGCTAATATTTTTATACTACGAAAAGAAGAGTGGCTGTATATCCAACAAAACTTCTACAGGTGCTGGATGAAGAGAGTGTCACAAGCTTGCATAAATTTGCACAGCTACGATAATATTTTGTATCATTTCAATCTGATGAAAATCCACTGGACTGAAATGTTAACATGAGACTTAACATGAGGTGATATGCCAAAATGTTGTATTTGAAAGTAAAAAATTAAGCTCCTGTGCAGCTGTTTTGGCCTCACTGATTCCTCAGGCTCTTGCAGAGCAGACAGTGACTTGTATAGTTGTCTTGATGCCACAAGTTTCAAATAAAGAAACAATTAATTATTTTAGATTACAATTGAAATCTAAAAAAAAATATGTAAAGATACGTGTTGTAGATTTTTGTAGTACTGTTCAACTCTTGTGTAAAAAAAACAAAAAAAAACAAAATTCCTTGTCAAAAATGGAAATGTGTGACTTTTTATAGCTTTATTTACTTTCACACAAAGACAAACTTTATTTATGAGTCAAGATAACAGACTTTCTCATGTCCTTTTTTGTGATGCCCATCCATCCCAAACTCCTGATGCTGTCAGTCCAAAACAAATCACGTCTGTGGGTGAACTAGGAGTCCAAACGTCTTCTCTCTACCACCAGCGGTAGTGTGCATATGCCCTGTTGGCTTCGGCCATCTTGTGAAGGTCGTGTTTGCGTTTCACTACATTTCCCTCGTTAGCGAAGGCGGCCAGCAGCTCCTGTGAGAGTTTCTCGTACATGTGTGTGCGACGGTGCTTGTTGTCTCTGCATTCTGTGATAATCCATTTCATGACCAGAAAACGCCGCCGATTATCCGTGAGAGGAACGGGCACCTGCAGGACCAATAATTCAGAGTAAGATTCAATATTTGATCTACTTTTATAGAGCTTTGACGTCATTCCTCTTGCTTGACCATACTGTTCTGTTTGTCATTTCTCCGATCACAAATGCAGACATGGTTTTATGTTACGCTCCGGCCTGACAGGGCATCACAATATGGTAAGGGGCGTAACATTTCTGTCTCACGGCTTGAGGTATTCGGCCAATCATAACGCACTGGATAGCTGGCCAATCAGAGCACACCTCGCTTTTCAGACCGATGAGCTTTGTAAAAATCGACGCGTTGCAGAAAGGCGGGGCATAGAGGAGAAACAATAATGTACAGTATGTGGAAAATAATGTGTTTTTTTAACCTTAAACCGCATAAACACATTTCATTACACCAAATACACAAAATAATGTTATTTTTAGCAACATCATATGACCCCTTTAATTCTCTGTACTGCAGGTGAACAACATACCCATGATGGCCCTTGTGCACCCCGTCTATGACTGTTTGTTCAGACTGGCCCAGTCTGATGCCCTGCAGAATGAGGAGGAGGTGAATCTTGAACATTGTTACTAGTGGTTGGCTCAAATGGATAAACTGATTGAGTAAATAAATTAGTGATCATCAAAAAATGGCAAAAATGAATTTTTGGTTTCATCAGAAATTGGTTTGTAGGGCCAAAATCATTGACCACAACATTTTGACGTTTAAATTAGGGTTTCTCAGACGTCAGCTTTTGTGGATCAGTGTTTTCTTTTCACTCACCAGTGCATATTGATATATCTATCTATATATATATATATATATATATATATATATATTTAGATAGCAGAATTTTTCTGACACCTCAGTTATCTCTTCATCATTTATCTGTTAGTTTGTAGCAATGTTTAATCTTACTCGGATGTTGAAGTTCTCTCCTTATCTCTCTCTCAGGTGGACTGTCTGGTGTTACAGTTGCACCGTATCGGAGATCAGCTGGAGAAGATGAATATGCAGCTCATGGATGAGCTGTTCAATCTGCTGAGGGATGGATTTCTCCTGCAGGACCTGAGCTCCATGGGCCGCCTGCTCCTGCTCGAGATCCTTGAGTTTCGTGCGGGAGGCTGGACTCTCAGCGAAACGGCTCAGAAATACTACTACAGCGAAGTGACGGACTGAGGCCTCCACCAATCAGGAGAGAGAAACAAGGCGGGATGAAATTGCAATCCATAGGAACCAAGTGTGGAGGTTTTATTTTTATATTTACCTTTGATGAAGGCTTGGAGATTCACTAGGTATGAGGTTTGACATGAAGTAGAAGATTGGGCAAAGTTAGATGCAGTACTGGGTTTTGGTTTTGTTTTGACTTTTTAAAGTCAACTTGAATTGATGTGAAGTTCATCTTATTAGCTTTCATAATACACATTCCTGGTTTTATAGTTTTATTCATTCACATTATTCAAAAGAAAAAAAAAAAAACACAATTCATAATTTTTTTGATCAAAGATTTATAACTTTATCATCCCTGTAATGCCACCCAAGGCCGCTTGGGGTTTAATCAATGGGTGCTGGTAGCGTTTCCCCAATTGCAAAGTCTTGCCGTCTTTTTCCCATCAAGATTTAGAAAACAGAAATCTGCAAATAGTAGTCCATGTTGTAATGTTGCAGGAATATGTTAATGTCCCAGGACACACTATTAATACGTGTGATAATGCAGTTCATTCATGGTACTGCCTACTTACAAATCCAGTTAGTAGAAAAAATAAGTTATAGCTAAAGGGCTTGTTAATGCTGCTTTTTTTTGGCCATAATCACAGTAAATTTAGCCATTGGTCACAGATCTTTAGACATTTTAGTTTGAAAGTGAATGGAGTTCAAGTGGATCATTGAAGTCTTGCAATAGCAGCATTAAAATCATGATTCATTTGATTTAGGTCTTATATTTGTGTCAAGGGCTGTAATCATAACACTAGAGATGATTAGAGGGTTTTAATATCAATATATTTAATAAATTTTTAGTTGTTTGATTTTCTTAAATCGACTAACAAATTATATTTTCCTCGGTAGGAAGAACAGCCATTTCTATTGTATAAAAAGGATTACTTTATATATTTGTTCTATAATATGTCTTTATAAGATTTAAATCTGTGACAAAATCTATGTTTTTAATGAACCAAAAACAGTTTATAAGAGTCACATTTAAATACAATGTTTCCTTAAGGATAATATTTTTATACTATGAAAAGTAGACTGGATGTATATCCAACAAAACTTCTACAGGTGCTGGATGAAGACAAAGCGTCGCAAATGTGCATAAATTTGCACAGCTATGACAATATTTTCTTATTTTGTATCATTTCAATCTGATGAAGATCCACTGGACTGAAATGTTAACATGAGACTTAACATGAGGTGATATGCCAAAATGTTGTATTTGAAAGTAAAAAATTAAGCTCCTGTGCAGCTGTTTTGGCCTCACTGATTCCTCAGGCTCTTGCAGATTAGACAATGACTTGTATAGTTGTCTTGATGCCACAAGTTTCAAATAAAGAAATAATTAAATGTTTTTGTGCACAAAGTTACAATTGAAATCTGAAAAATGTGTCGTAAGATGTGTCTTAAATTTGTTTTGTAACACTCAAAAGTGGAAATGTGACTTTTTATAGCTTTATTTACTTTCACACAAAGACAAACTTTATTTATGAGTCAAGATAACAGACTTTCTCATGTCCTTTTTTGTGATGCCCATCCATCCCAAACTCCTGATGCCGTCAGTCCAAAACAAATCACGTCTGTGGGTGAACTAGGAGTCCAAACGTCTTCTCTCTACCACCAGCGGTAGTGTGCATATGCCCTGTTGGCTTCGGCCATCTTGTGAAGGTCGTGTTGGCGTTTCACTACATTTCCCTCGTTAGCGAAGGCGGCCAGCAGCTCCTGTGAGAGTTTCTCGTACATGTGTGTGCGACGGTGCTTGTTGTCTCTGCATTCTGTGATAATCCATTTCATGACCAGAAAACGCCGCCGATTATCCGTGAGAGGAACGGGCACCTGCAGGACCAATAATTCAGAGTAAGATTCAATATTTGATCTACTTTTATAGAGCTTTGACGTCATTCCTCTTGCTTGACCATACTGTTCGTTGCATGGGAAAGATCTGATTTTGAAAACTACTTTTGTTTTACAGAAGTCATACAGGTTTGAAACAACATGGTGTTTATGATGATAATGTTTATGGTGATAAATGATGATCATTTTCACTTTTTGAATGAATTATCCCTACAAACATAACTCTGGATAAAAGGATACCATTTTATAAAATGTTAAACATAAATATTGTCCAAAATATGTGTACATTTAATTCCTCACAACATCTTAGTTGACATCATTAAATTGTATTGTCTTACGTAAAAAATTATCATATTGACTTTCAGTCATTTCTCTTGAGATATTTCTATCAGTGTTGGCCGTTTGCAAACCCATTGATTGAACTCTGATTCTGAGTTGCATATCCACAAACATCTTACTAGATTATCTCAGAGTTGTGAAATTAATATTAAATGTTGTTCACTGACCTGATAAGATTTGCCTCCTTTCTGAACACTGGCCAGGCCAATGATGGGTTTGCAGTTCTCTAGGGCCTGATGGAAGACGGTGTATGGATTACACTCGATCTCTTCTCTCTTAGCTGCTGGAGATTTGTGGTATTTCTCCACCTGTTTTCTCTTTATGGTCTCCAGCGTCTAAACAGACGCAAAACATCCAAGCAGAAACTCATATGAACAATTTTGTAATATGTTTGAAAGATACCTCTTAGGCTCATAAGACTGTTTTTTTTTTCTCTTTTATTAAAAATACACGGAAAAACAGGAATATCGCGACATTATAACAATTTATAATATTTTTTTTAATTGTCAAATATTGTAAAATGTAATTTATTCCTGTGACGCAAAGCTGAATTTTCATAATTATTACTCCAGTGTCACATGATCCTTCAGAAATCATTCTAATTGCTGATTTGCTCAAGTATTAATTATTATTGTGCTCAATTATAACTAATGGTTCATATTATTATTATTATTATTATTATTATGTGTTTTGCTGGTTTAAAATGTATCATACATAAATATTTTCAGAGTTTTTTGATGAATAGAAAGCATTTATTTGAAACTGAAACATTATAACATTTTTTGTTTGTTGTTTTGTTTTTAAAAAGTCTGACTTACCCCAAACTTTTGAACAGTAACGTATCAGTTTCCACATAAAATATGAAGCAGCACAACTGTTTTCAACATTGATAAGACATGTTTATTGAGCAGCAAATCAGCATTTTAAAAAGATATCTGAAGGATCATGTGACACTGAAGACTGGAGTAAATATTTAGCTTTACTGTCAAAGGAATACATGAGTATTTTAAATGTTTTTAAACAGAAAAGTTGTTTTAAATGGTCATAATACTTCACAATATTACAGTTTTGACTGTAAAAAAAAAAAAAAAGGTTAAACTCACTCTGACGCGACCGTGAAAGGACCTCAGCTGAAGAATGCGTCCTAAAATATTGCCCGAGTAAAATAATACAACAAAATATTTGTTTTAATTAAAAAAAATGTTAATGTCTTGCATTTTACATTTATAGTAGATATAAAATTGTTTTTGCTCAGTGTCTAAGTAATAGTTATTTACACTAAAAAGAAGTCAGGCAGTCGGTGAATTTCCTGTATGGCTGTAAACGTGTTTGTAGATATGTCTACAAATATTTGTACTGCCCCCCCCCCCC
>NW_015659950.1:16745-19109 GCF_001515625.1 Sinocyclocheilus rhinocerous | reverse complement strand
CCCCCCCCCCCCCCCCCCCCAACGTCTCAGATTTATTCATTTTATTTAAAACAAACGAACGAACACAAAGTTCAAATAGACTCGTAATACTGTGCATTATTTCTCCTTTAATTAAAAAAAAAATTTAATTAATTAAGAGATTATGAATAGCTCGCACTGTAACAGCTAATCCCGTGTGTAACTTTAAATAAAAGCGTCTGCTATTTTAGTAAACACAATGCTACATTTAAGTTAATTCTTTACTCAACAAAAAATAGATTACAGATGTTTTAAATTCCATGCACTAACAAGTTATTTATGCGTTCAAACTGTGATCAGTCTCAACTAAGGACGCCCATTTTCGCGGTGGTGCAGTGGCATTTTAATATGGAAAGCCATATGGGTCATAATTCGCGTGCTTTTCACCGCCGTATCAATATTAAAACGCCGTTTTCATAACGCCGCCAGGCGTTAAATAAGCGCCGTTAGGCGATAAGTTAACGGTAGACGCCACCACGCGTTAAAACAACGCCACACGCCGACCGACAAAGATTGCATGCGGTCGGAGATTCCCGTGTTTACAGCTCCGTAAAATAACCTTGGAAGCTCTGTAGTTTTGCTGTATAGGCCTATAGATAAAAATATTAAAATTACAAACACACAATAACATTTTAAGTTACTTCCATTTCTGAAAAAGAGAATGTAGGGCTAGTAATTGATGTTATAAATACACACGCCTGACTTTTGTTTTAATTATCCATCGTACATCAAAATAAATCAATAAATAAATAAAATAAACATTTGCAATTGAGACTGAAGACTGAAAGACTGAAAAAAGCCAGAAGTGAATGTAAACCAGATTTGGCCCAGACTCTGTTGCTATCTGGGAAGCCAGAAACCTGCCTCTGTGCATTAACCCTGCACAGTTCAAACTCCCTCCCTTGAAGCTGTGGAAACGTGCTTTGGAGAATTTCTGCAAACTGAGTCTCACTCTGCTCTCTCTGTACAACAAGTCTCTGACTGGCAATGGCATCTATTGGGCAACAGTGTGCAATGCTGTCAATTTAATTTGTTTACAATTAGCATGACAATTTCATGAATAGCATTATAAGCAGAGGACTTACCTCTCAAAGAAGTTAACCGATCGACACCAGTCCGGAGAAGAGTTACTTTAAATGTACATGTCATATTTCTCCTCCGCACCCTTCTTGGACGAGCAGGACCATGCAACGACTGTTCGTTACGGAACATCTCAAACCTTTCAGAGAACATTTACACATTAGGCTACTAGGAAATTTAAACAAGTTTGCTATTAACTAATTCATAATCTGAGATAAAGAAAGTTTCATACTAATTAAACTCTCTGCCCATTTCATGTTTTGAGCCCAAACCAACTCAGATATACATAAACTAGTGCCTTTTGCATAGCACAACACTTAATTGTAAGAAAATATATAATTAGCCCCATACATCAATTAAACAGAAGGAGGAAGGAGGAATTCCAGGCAGGTGAATGGATCCATGAGGGGAACTACGGAAACAAAAAACACTGTACAAAAATGAAAAACAAAATCGGAGGGTAGACATGGAGGTAACGGTTTTGGTCAGGTCTTCTGTCACGTTACGCTGCTGCGGTAAGAACGTAGGAGACACAGAGTAGCATTCACAGTCTTTAATGATGAAAACACGGGATAATCCACAATAGGAGCTGGGCAAACACACGTAGAAACAAGTAGACCTGACAAACACAAACTGAACAGACTAGGACTTTTAAACAGGGCAATCAGGAGAACACAGGTGACATCAATTGAACATAATCAAACTAAACGAGGACAGGAACATGACCAAATAAGGAAACACAGGAAGGACTACGAGGGCAAAACAGGTCCAAAAGTCTGACATTTTCGCCCCCTCCCGGAAAGTACGTCCTCACACCGTAACAACAACAGAGGGAGGCATAGGTGGGAACTTGGGAGGAGGCTCAGGAGGAGGACGGACACCAGGGAGGGGGCCGGCAGACAGAGACCAGGGAGGCGACAAAGGGGCCCGGAGCAGGAGGAGCCAAGCAGGACCCAAGCCACAGCCATGATGGCGACCCACGGTGGAGCCGACGGAGGGAGGAGCCATGGAGGAGGAATGACCGCCGACTCCAGGGGGCCGACCAACGGGGGCGGAGCAGGTGGCGGAGACGGAGAGCCAACGAGCCAGGGGGATGCCGGGGATGCCGGGGATCCGGGGGGCCAGGGTGGAGGCGGAGATCCGCAGCGGAGCGACTGAGGACCAAGGTGGACCTGGCGGGAGGAAGGAGCCCAATAGAGCCGGTGGGACGGAGCAATGAGGAGCAGCCGGAGGAGATGAGTCCTGAGGCGATGGCGGGTCGACGCC
>NW_015659950.1:15854-16664 GCF_001515625.1 Sinocyclocheilus rhinocerous | reverse complement strand
TGGAGGTGAGGGAGCTAGGAGCCGAGGTGGAGCCGCTGGGTCTACGGGCCGAGGCAGAGTCCGGGCCTCGGAGGCTGGAGACGGAGGTGAGGGATTCTCCAACCATGGCGACGCTGAAGGATGGCAGACCCACGGAGCTCGCACCGTAATGATGGTGGGCTGAGGGCGAGCAGAGGGGCTGCCAGACGACAGCGGTGGAGGCAGGAGCAGGTGGGAGCAGGATGGCGCTCTGGAGGAGCGGACACTTGAGGGCACTTTCGAGGCGCGGGCACTGGAGGGCGCTCTGGACTGGAGCCCTCTCCTCTTCGGTGTGGCACATTCGCTGCGCCATACTCAGCTCACCCTCAGCCGCGGTGCAGGGGGCGGAGCTCCTCTCCGCGCTCACACCGTCCGCGGCTTTCTCCCTCGTGGCTGGCATTGTTGCTGGCTCTCGCACCTGGTCTGATGGATTGAGCTCCATGTCCGGGGCGATCCTCCGCTCAGTCGCTCGGCTTTGCGCTGGCTCGATCGCGGTGGGAATTGGCTCTCCGTCATCGGTGGGCTCGGGCTGATGCTCCGCACCGCGGGGAGATGGTGGGCTGGGCACTGGGTCTGGAGTGGATCTGACGTGATAATCCACAGGGCAGGTGGTGGATGGCGACCCGTTTCTCGCCAGAGTCCACTCCACGAAGGCGACGAAATCCTCTCGAGGACCATCTTCGGACCACAGCGCTCTGCTCGCGGTGTTCAAGCTCACGTCATAGAATAAGCAGAGCGCGTCGTCCGGGTAGCTGGTGGTGCTTGCTAGCAGCTGGAACAGTCTGGTATGGT
>NW_015659950.1:0-11315 GCF_001515625.1 Sinocyclocheilus rhinocerous | reverse complement strand
ATGGCGACCCGTTTCTCGCCAGAGTCCACTCCACGAAGGCGACGAAATCCTCTCGAGGACCATCTTCGGACCACAGCGCTCTGCTCGCGGTGTTCAAGCTCACGTCATAGAATAAGCAGAGCGCGTCGTCCGGGTAGCTGGTGGTGCTTGCTAGCAGCTGGAATAGTCTTGTATGGTCCTCGAGAGATCTCTCCCCCTGCTCCAGAAGGAGGAAGAATTCCGGGTGGGTGAAGGGATCCATAACAGAAAACACAACAAAAACAAAAAAACACAGAGAAAAACGAGAAAACAAATAGAGGGGAAAACATCAGAGGTAGACCTCTCAAATTAACTTCAGTGAAGTTCAGTTCATCTGCTGATGGCCACAGCCATGATGGCGACCCACGGTGGAGCCGACGGAGGGAGGAGCCATGGAGGAGGAATGAACGCCGACTCCAGGGGGCCGACCAACGGCGGCGTAGCAGGGGGCGGAGACGGAGAGCCAACGAGACAGGGGGATGCTGGGGAATCCGGGGGGCCAGGGTGGAGATGTACCGCGGGGAGATGGTGGGCTGGGCACTGGGTCTGGAGTGGATCTGACGTGATAATCCACAGGGCAGGTGGTGGATGGCGACCCGTTTCTCGCCAGAGTCCACTCCACGAAGGCGACGAAATCCTCTCGAGGACCATCTTCGGACCACAGCGCTCTGCTCGCGGTGTTCAAGCTCACGTCATAGAATAAGCAGAGCGCGTCGTCCGGGTAGCTGGTGGTAACCAAAGTACAGTGAAGTTCAGTTCATCTGCTGATGGAGTTCAGATGTGGCTTCTTCAGTGCTTTGACTGAGTGCAGTAAAATAAACGCCGAGCGTGTTTTCTATGAAAGTCTCCAAATCTGGTGATTTATCTAGGTTTCAGTGTATATATATATATATATATAATATTATTATATCACCTTACGCTGTTGAGGAAGCACGAGTAAATGAGAACTGTCTTTAATCAAGGAAACTCGGGAGATAATCCACAATAGGAGCTTGAGCCAAGGAGGAGCCAAGCAGGACCCAGGCCACAGCCATGATGGCGACCCACGGTGGAGCCGACGGAGGGAGGAGCCATGGAGGAGGAATGAACGCCGACTCCAGGGGGCCGACCAACGGCGGCGTAGCAGGTGGCGGAGACGGAGAGCCAACGAGACAGGGGGATGCTGGGGAATCCGGGGGGCCAGGGTGGAGATGTACCGCGGGGAGATGGTGGGCTGGGCACTGGGTCTGGAGTGGATCTGACGTGATAATCCACAGGGCAGGTGGTGGATGGCGACCCGTTTCTCGCCAGAGTCCACTCCACGAAGGCGACGAAATCCTCTCGAGGACCATCTTCGGACGACAGCCCTCTGCTCGCGGTGTTCAAGCTCACGTCATAGAATAAGCAGAGTGCGTCGTCCGGGTAGCTGGTGGTGCTTGCTAGCAGCTGGAATAGTCTTGTATGGTCTTCGAGAGATCTCTCCCCCTGCTCCAGCAGAAGGAGGAGGAATTCCGGGTGGGTGAAGGGATCCATAACAGGAAACACAACGGAAACAAAAACACTGAGAGAAAAACGCAAAACACAACTGTGTTGGTCAGGTCTTCTGTCACGTTATGCTGTTGAGGAAGCAAGCAGAAGGCACGAGTAAACGAGAACTGTCTTTAATCAAGGAAACTCAGGAGATAATCCACAATAGGAGCTTGAGCCAACACACGTAGAGAACGGGTAGACCTGACAAAAACAAACTGAACAGACTAGGACTTTTAAACACAGGGCAATCAGAGGAACACAGGTGACATCAATGGAACATAATCAAACTAAACGAGGACAGGAACATGACCAAATAAGGAAACACAGGAAGGACTACAGGGGCAAAACAGGTCCAAAAGTCTGACAATATATATATACATATATATATATATATATTTTTTTTTTTCTCTGATTGGTTGCTGGTTGTCTTCAATTTCTTGTTATATGATTCCATAAAAACATCAAATAAGTTTCAGATTTTATTACCCTCACTAACATAGACTTAATGGGCACCAGTCCAAAAACACTTTTGTAATAATGTATGGTAGTAGAGATATTTCTGGTCCTCCAAACATCTTTAAAAGTACTGAAAATATAAAGAGGTGGCCACCACGTTATGTATATACCAAGTTATGTAGGACAATCTGAGATCTGAAGGTGAGGGAAATACATGTAAAGTTTACAGTCAGCAGGATTCAACTGAAATGAATGTATGTTAGTAAAAATCACATTACTTCTAACAGAAAGTTAATTATTTCAGTTCTGTGTTGATGTTTCACTTTTTTCTTTCAAACCATTTAGTATCAGGATAAAATTAATTAATATATGCATGCAGTATGTGGGTAAAGACGTCACTCTGAACCGTAAATAAACAACTGGGTGACCAATTGTTACGACCGTTTCTTTGATAATTATTTTTGTTGTATTGTATTGCTCTGTTTCTCTCTTTCTCTCTCGCTCTCCTCTTTGGTCTGCTCTCTCATAGGTTGCATGATGCTGTGGTGTCGGCGCATAATTGGTCGTTCTATTAAGGCGAATTCTTTTAAGGAAGCCGCTTGCCAGCTGTCGGGGAGCTCATTGTTGGTGTGAACACGAACGGGTTCGGAGCTCCTGGATTCCTCCTCCGGCCGGCGGCCAAACTAATGTTTAACACCTGCTGTTGTGACTAAAAACTTCTTACCATGTGAAACAGAGCGTAGGGGTGTCCTGCCCATTTTCTTTTGTGAATTCGTTTGGGCTTTGTTTTTGGTTAGGAAGTTAGGTAAGCTGGCTGTATTTTTATTTTATAAATTGTCTAGGTTATTTAATTTCTCTTTTTTTGTTCTAGTCTCCTTTTTGTTTGTTATGTTGGCCTGTGGCCACCCCGAAGAGATGCTCTTCATGTTTCACTTATAACTTTTAATAAATCTAATCGTTTCTAGTTCCCGTGATTGGTGTGATTGTTTGGTCCCCGACTGGAGTGATTATTTCTTTAACTTGTTGGGAATCCAGCACCAACCCTATCATCATTATGCCCCTTTCGTTCCCTAGACGCGGGGCGTAATAATTGGGGGCTCGTCCCTTCGTTCCCTATTTGTTTTTGGTAAATGTGTTCGATGCGGTTTGTGAGAAATTTTTGGACTCTGCTGGTGAGTACCATTTATATTTTTGCTATTTTTTGTGATTGGCAGTTTTTTCAGTTGTTAGGCTTATGGAGTTCAGCATTGAAGTGTTTAAACAGGCTCCTTTGTGGGAAGCCTTGGAGTCTTGTCGTAAAGTTGATTTGTTTTTGGTGGCGGATTTTTATAATATTCCGGTTGTAAAAACAGCATTGTTGGTGCGAACACGAACGGGTTCGGAGCTCCTGGATTCCTCCTCCGGCCGGCGGCCAAACTAATGTTTAACATCTGCTGTTGTGACTAAAACTTCTTACCATGTGAAACAGAGCGTAGGGGTGTCCTGCCCATTTTCTTTTGTGAATTCGTTTGGGCTTTGTTTTTGGTTAGGAAGTTAGGTAAGCTGGCTGTATTTTTATTTTATAAATTGTCTAGGTTATTTAATTTCTCTTTTTTTGTTCTAGTCTCCTTTTTGTTTGTTATGTTGGCCTGTGGCCACCCCGAAGAGATGCTCTTCATGTTTCACTTATAACTTTTAATAAATCTAATCGTTTCTAGTTCCCGTGATTGGTGTGATTGTTTGGTCCCCGACCGGAGTGATTATTCCTTTAACTTGTTGGGAATCCAGCACCAACCCTATCATCGTTACGTCCTTTCGTTCCCTAGAGTCGGGGCGTAATAATTGGGGGCTCGTCCGTTTTTTTTTTGTGATTGGCAGTTTTTTCATGTTTGGTGGGGAGGTGTTAGGCTTATGGAATTCAGCATTGAAGCGTTTAAACAGGCTCCTTCGGGGGAAGCCTTGGAGTCTTGTCGTAAAGTTGATCTGTTTTTGGTGGCGGATTTTTATAATATTCCGGTTGTAAAAACAGCCAGGAAAAAGGAGGTGCGAGACGTAATTCAAACTGCGCTCCTGAAACAAAGTATTTTACAGCCTAGTTCTAGTGTTGAGGTCGATGCGGTACAAGGTTCAGAAGCAAGTATTGATTATGCTTCAGGTACTGAGCCTATGTTGCGCTCGTTAAGTGGGGTAAATTCGGAAGATTTAAAATTAGCCATTCAGTTGAAACAATTGGATCTTGAAATTAAACGTCAGGAACATACCACGCAACTCTTACGTTTTAGGCAGTGTGAACTCGAAACGCAAGCTGACCGTCGTGTACCCCGAAGTCCAATTAGAACATAATCGGCTGTACCTCCGTCCGCGGCTGTGACTCATTCGCCCCGATCTTCTGCTCGTTCGTTGCCTGTGCTTTCTAGTGATAATGCGGCTTTTGATATTAGTCGTCATATTACCCTCGTACCCCCATTTAAGGATAATGAGGTGGATTCGTATTTCGGCGCTTTTGAGCGTATAGCTGTGGCATTGCGCTGGCCAAGGGAGACTTGGTCCCTCTTGATTCAGTGCAAGCTAACAGGAAAAGCCCAGGAGGTTTGTTCCGCCTTGTCTGTTGAAGACAGTTTGGATTATGATAAATTGAAAAGTGCAGTGTTGAAGGCCTATGAATTAGTCCCCGAGGCGTATAGGCAGAAGTTTCGTTCCAATGTCAAGATTGCCAGTCAACTTATGTAGAATATGCTCGAGAGAAGAGCATGATTTTTGATAAATGGTGCCATTCCAGCAGTGTCGCCGACTTTGAGCAACTTCGCGAATTAATTCTGATTGAGGATTTTGAAAATTCGTTACAAGACAAGATTGTTGTTTATCTGAATGAGAAGAAAATTTTGACTCTGGCTGAGGCTGCTGTGTGCGCAGATGAGTTCACATTGACTCATTAAAATGCGTTTGTTGCACGTCGTGACCTGCATTATTCCGTGCCTTTTGAAAAAACAAAAACGTTTAAATCGCCTAAACAGGCAAAATCTGGTGAAGTTCGTGAATGCTTTTATTGCCACGATATTGGCCATTTGATTGCGATGTGTCCATCATTGAGGAAGAAAAATCAGGGGAAATCCACTAAAAGTGTTGGTTTCATTCATAAGGTGAACAGTAAATCTTATTCTAATATTGATGCGGTGTATGATCCATTTATATGTCAAGCAACGGTTTCTTTTAGTGGATTGTCACAAGATGCTGTTCCTGTGACCATGCGCCGTGATACTGGGGCCTCCCAGTCATTTGTGTTGGCTAGTGTTTTGCCATTTTCTGAGGAAAGTTATTGTGGATCTGATGTTCTGATTCAAGGTACTGTATTGAATTGGGCATACTGAAAGTGCCCTTACACAACGTGCACATTCGGTCTGGATTAGTAACAGGGCTTGTGAAACTGTACGGCTGTACGTCATCTGCTGCCTGTTAAAGGCGTTTCCTTAATTATTGGGAATGATTTAGCTGGGGAAAAGGTCCTTCCGCTTCCCAAAGTTAGCAAAAACCCAATGTGTGAACCTGTTACTTCTAGTGAGTTAACATCAGAATTTCCGGCAGTTTTTTTTGCGTGTGTGGTTACGCGGGCTGAAGCGCGTAAATTCAGTGATTTAGTTGATATCTCTGACACTTTTCTGATAACAGGGGACAAGGATGAGAAGAGTCCTGGAACATCTGCATCGCGAAGTTTGGAGTTGTCCAAGGTTGGTGGTGCTGAACTAGATTCAGGCGATCTGTCACTGTCCGTTGATAAAGTTCTAATTTCTGCCGAACAGAAAAAAGATCCTTCTCTGTTGCGCTGCCGAAATGTAGCAGCTCTAGCGCATGAAGTTCTCCATGCTTACTGGTTCCGAAATCTGACGGCACGCAACGTTTCTGCACGGATTATAGGAAAGTAAATGCCGTGACGACGCACGCTTCGTCACAAAACTAGATCTATTGAAGGGGTATTGGCAAGTCCCCTTGACGAAGCGTGCTGCCGAGATATCTGCTTTTGTTACGTCAGATGATTTTCTCAATTATACAGTGATGGCGTTCGGGCTGCGAAACTGTTACCTATCTGGGAAAGCAGGTGGGGCAAGAACAGGTTCTACCTGTTGCTTTAAAGGTACAAGCTAAACGTGAGCTTAAAAGGTTTCTCGGCATGTCCGGATATTATCAGGGTTTTTGCAGAAATTTCTCGGATGTCGTGTTGCCTTTAACAAATATGCTTTGCGCTTCCCAAGACTTTAAGTGGACTGACGAATGTCAATCTGCGTTTGATGCCGTTAAAACTCTTTTGTGTTGTGCTCCAGTTCTCGCTGCTCCACATTATTCACGTTCTTTTAAACTAGATGTTGATGCAAGTGCTACAGGCGCGGGTGCCGTCCTTCTGCAGGATGATGAAAATGGAATCGAGCATCCTATTGGGTATTTTTCAAAAAAATTCCTAAAACATCAGTTAAGTTATAGTACCATCGAGAAGGAAACACTAGCTTTACTGATGGCCTTACAACATTTCGAGGTTTATATCGGCTCTAGTTCTCTCCCCGTGGTCGTATTCACTGATCATAATCCGCTAGTTTTTTTATCCCGAATGAAAATTTTGAATCAGCGGATTATGCGCTGGTCTTTATTTGTTCAGGATTTTAACATTGAAATTTGTTACAAGAAAGGCATAGACAATGTATTGGCTGATGCACTATCTCGGTCATTCGATCTTGCATGATCTACCTCTGGTAGATTCTTTGTGTGTGGTAGTGTTACGACCGTTTCTTTGATAATGATTTTTGTTGTATGGTATTGCTCTGTTTCTCTCTTTCTCTCTCACTCTCCTCTTTGGTCTGCTCTCTCATAGGTTGCATGATGCTGTGGTGTCGGCGCATAATTGGTCGTTCTATTAAGGCGGAGTCTTTTAAGGAAGCCACTTGCCAGCTGTCGGGGAGCTCATTGTTGGTGCGAACACGAACGGGTTCGGAGCTCCTGGATTCCTCCTCCGGCCGGCGGCCAAACTAATGTTTAACATCTGCTGTTGTGACTAAAACTTCTTACCATGTGAAACAGAGCGTAGGGGTGTCCTGCCCATTTTCTTTTGTGAATTCGTTTGGGCTTTGTTTTTGGTTAGGAAGTTAGGTAAGCTGGCTGTATTTTTATTTTATAAATTGTCTAGGTTATTTAATTTCTCTTTTTTTGTTCTATTCTCCTTTTTGTTTGTTATGTTGGCCTGTGGCCACCCCGAAGAGATGCTCTTCATGTTTCACTTATAACTTTTAATAAATCTAATCGTTTCTGGTTCCCGTGATTGGTGTGATTGTTTGGTCCCCGACCGGAGTGATTATTTCTTTAACTTGTTGGGAATCCAGCACCAACCCTATCATCATTATGCCCCTTTCGTTCCCTAGACGCCGGGCGTAATACCAATAATGCAATGTGTTCAAGGAGGGCTAGCACTAACGTGCATTCGTCATCATACATAGGGGTGAATTGCCCTAAAGTGGGAAAATGCGTAATGTGGGACACCTGAGGTTTAGTGTTTGTAGGTCCCCCTTAAATACATGAATACCATTGAAACTATGAGTTAGCCAAGCTGTGGTGTCAAAATCACAAGACCTCTCAAATGTCAATCATCAAACAGGAAGCACCTTGTGTGAAGACCACCCAAATGTCAGTGACATAGAGTTTTGACAAACTTGATATTAAGGAGTATAAATAAATTTTAAACAAAATAATCCTGCTACTTTTTGGCCTAATGTGCTTAGGATAATTTGCTAAAAATTGTATATTTTTGTATGCATAAACTATATATTTTATACTTTTATCAAATTTCCTATTGTCCCACTTTAGGAAATGTGTTTTTTTTTTGTTTGTTTTTTAAAAGTGGGACAGTATTTCAGTCAGTCAAAAATGTGTTTTGGGGCCGGGTTTGTGGGGAAAAAAATGGTTATTTACAGGGCTTTAGTGTTGTTATGCAATATTAGAATGCTGTTACTGCAGATGGGGTTATAGATGATGATAGTGTCTTTTTCATGCAAAGACTGCTCGTTTCGATTCATGTAATGAGTTAACCTCTGCAGGTTGTTTTTTTTTAAGGTGGTTTTTAAGATTTGTGCAGACTGGAGGTTTTGTATGTGTTTGTTGATTAGTAAAATGGAAAGCATTAGGCCAAATGGTCTTAAACACCAAATACACAAAATAATGTTCTTTTTAGCATATGACCCCTTTAACTGCAGTTCACACCACATTCATGAATTCTGACTCAAGATTGAATAGCCCAGTCTCATTGGAAATAAGTGCCTCTACATACATTTCTGCAACACCGTAATTATGTACCTTACTGCACGTTTCGCGGCAGTTTCAAAGTGAAATGTCCAGAGAGTGACGCTAAAACACACGTTTAATACGTGACCATGGCACGTTTTTATTACGTTGGTACAGGCACGTATTGCAGCGTTTTTTTATGCTGCTTGAGGTACGTATTGCGGCCTTTCAGAATTCAAATATCCGGTGAGTGTCGCTAAAGGTTAATGCTCTGTCATGTTGGAAATATCCCGTACACGAAACCCAACCCTAAACCTACCCGATAAAAATTTGAATCATTGTAATTTGACCATCTGGACTGGTTGTGGCTAGAAGGGATAGCTCCGACCTGAAACGAACAATGAAATTAATTTTCTACCTATTAGATTGTGCTTTATTAACCTCTACACCTACCCCAACCATAAACCTACCCCTTACAATAATGAAAAAATAGTAATTATTGTTGTACAGTGTGACAAAAATTATACTGTATTGATGTGCGCATGCCCAGTAGCGCCATACGTATCCCTTCTAGCCTTAACCAGCGCATCTCTACACTACAGTGACCTGGGTGGCTAGTAGCAAACCATGGAGCGCGCTCTGCTGGACAAACTAAGTAATTACACCATTTAGAAGCATTTCATCTGCGTAATGTCGGCGCTCATCGTTTACTCGGGAAAAAGGTCTATATGTTATGTAAAAAAAATTTTTTTAAAAAAAGGTCATATCGGCGACATATTCGCCGATACCGATATATCTGCGACAGGCTTATATCGGCCGATAAAATTGGCAAAACGATATTGGGACCTGGAGACGGCAGTTCTCTCAGCCTCTCCCGCATTTTTTTTTTTACACATCTCTTGTTATCGCTAGATTTTTAAAGGGTGTGAAACAACTAATAAATGGCATGACACTTGTACGCACTGATTTGATTATGTAGTGAGGCGCCCCACCTTCACTCTTGCGGGGGGCCCTACACAATTTGTGCTACGCCACTGAGTAGAAACTACTCTTGCTTTCAGTATGTTTCTTGAAAGAAAAGAAAAAGATACCAGGTAATTATATTTTCATAAAATATGCTATATGTCACAAAATTAAATGTCAGTTATTTCTCTTTTTTTCACATGTGAAAATATAGGCCTGCAGCAGAGGTCTCAAACTCAATTCCTGGAGGGCCACAGTTCTGCAGAGTTTAGCTCCAACCATCTCCAACTTACACCTGCTTGGACATTTTCTAGTAATCCTGAAGACCTTGATTACCTGGATCAGGTGCGTTTGATTAGGGTTGGAGCTAAACTGTGCAGAGCTGCAGCCCTTTCAGAAATTGAGTTTGAGACCAATGGCCTACACAGCATGAAAATATTATGGGTTCAAACAAAATTTCTTGTCTTTCCATTCCAGTAAAAATGTTGATATTTATTGACATGACGAGGATGTTTGAAATGACGTTTGCTGCTTGTGATATATTTGCATTCCATTCCAAATGTAACCTAATAATCATGTTGTTTTAACTATCGTCCCAACGCATCATGAGTAATGATGTTACTTCTGTGTCAATTTCCAGCTGAAAACAAACCCATCTGGATGAACACTGAGGAGAGAGTAGAGTGTGAAAGGTGTGTGTGTTAATAGATTACGTGAATGTTTGTGACTCTGCCCAACTGCTGATGTTCAAGGGAAACACAGAAAAAACACGCCGTACGGAAAATATGGAGGCTGGTACAACACCTATGAAAACAGCAGGAGAGCAGGGCTATTATGTTTTTTAAAGCCATCTGTACTTGATTCTTAGTATGTCTGCTTTGTTTTTGTTGTCAAGAGTCGGACAGACACATCTAGTAATGATCACCTGATGAAAGATTGAGTATTTTTAAGCAGGCAGGAAGTACATGAGGAAGACAAATGAGTGAATCATCTGTTCAAATGACACGTGGCCCCAAAATTAAAAGAAAAATAAACAAGAAATGATATCCCACATAAAGAAAATGAAACCTATTAAGAGTTTATGCATGCAATTGTGGTGGTCAATTTTTTTAGTTGGTTTCACTCCTTTCATCAGTACATTCACTTGTTTTATTTATTTTCTTAAAGGATTACTTGTCTAAATCTATTGTTATCTAGTGTAAAAGAAGTAGCCTTTTATAAATTGGCAGCCTTCTCTAGTGCTCTTAATAAAACTAAGTGGGTGCTTATCTTAGTTAATAGGAAATTTGAATTAACTATCGAACACACAGGGAATGATGATGAGGGTAGATTCATCTTTATCCGCTGCAAAATACATAATGTCAGGTTAGCACTGGTCTCCATTTACGGCACAAATGAGGCAGACAGTGCACTTCTCACAAATATTTTCAGCACATTACTTGAGCAGATTGATTGTTTTATAGTGATGGGTGGTGATTTTAATGCTGTTTTAAACCCTGTATTGGATAAATCTCATCCTGATACAACATCTAACTTATCTTCTAAATTATTGAATAAATGTATTACTGAATTTAATGTAATCAAATAATTCAGAAAAGTGAATTCATAATATGACGTCCAAAGACTTCACTTTTTTTCTAAAAGACTTTATATAGGATAGATTTTATATTTCGTAGCTCATCTCTAATTTTAGCAAACTAACCCATCTCTGTATTACCGATGTTACTGTCTGATCATTCTGCTGTGTTGTGTAATGTTCACCTTTCCAACATTAAGGCCAAAGTCCCTAGACATTCATTAATTTGCTAAAAGATCATATAAAGGAATTTCTCGAAATTAATTCACCTTGCAATGTGGATCCTCAAATATTGTGGGAAACGATGAAGTGCGCTATACGAGGATTCTGTATATCTTTCTCTTCTACTCTTGCAAAAGCGAAAACTTGGCAGATCACACAATTAGAAAATAAGATTCATCAGAATTTTTGTTATTTTTTGAATTTTTAACTCAAACAAGGTGAAACCACACAGACTACAATATATTCTATTTGCGGGAACAGGTGTTACGACCCTGGTCTAGGGTCAGGTAAAATAACATAAATAAAGAAGTCTGAAACCGCTGTTACCTTTGTG
>NW_015659949.1:11450-11538 GCF_001515625.1 Sinocyclocheilus rhinocerous | reverse complement strand
CGGCTCACTCTCGTGCACAGCTGACGATCGCGAAAGGGAAACCCCCCCTTCAAACTCATCGGCCAGATCCACCTGCGATCCCCACGAG
>NW_015659949.1:10807-11322 GCF_001515625.1 Sinocyclocheilus rhinocerous | reverse complement strand
GGGTCACGACGAGGCGTTCCCCATAGCGACCCCTAGAGGATGCAGTTCGAAGTTCCCATGAAAGGGAAATGTAATTGTTTAGATAAATGTACAGATATGTTATTAGTGTGCAGATATGTTATAGTATGCAGTTTAATATAAATATGTCAGATAACTATGTTAGTTGTGATGAACGATGTATAATTATGAAAGATGAATTGTTCAGGCTGAATATAGTCTGCGGGAAAAAACTGGCTGTTCTGGTTGTGCCTGGCTGTTCTGGTGGTCAGTGCTCTGTAGCGCCGACCAGAAGGCAACAGTTGGAAGAGAGAGTGGACTGTGTGTGAGGGGTCCAAGGTGATTTTTTTAGCCCTTTTCCTCACTCTGGAGATGTTGAAGTGCAGATCAGAGCGGATGGGGGTGGTAGACTATCCTTTTCAAATCTGCAGTAAAACACATTCAGATCGTCAGCCAGTTGTTGATTCTGTGGGGGTGGTGTCTTGTACATGGTGATGTTCCTCAGACCAGTCCATACT
>NW_015659949.1:0-2943 GCF_001515625.1 Sinocyclocheilus rhinocerous | reverse complement strand
TGTGTCATCAGTGTCATCAGATGTTAAACAACGTCAACACGGATGCACACATCCTTAAATGCTTTGATAGTAATGAGATGCAGAATCAGAATCAGAAGAGCTTTATTACCAAGTATGTTTACACACACAAGGAATTTGACTTGACGACAGGAGCTTCCAGTGTAGAAGAAAGTACAAACATAGTGCAGACATACATGATAGTGCAGACATACATAGGAATAACACAGTATGGATGTAATATAACACTAATATAATTAAAAAAAGAAAAATTGAATAATGTACTATATATACAGAAATAGAAGTATAGGAATTGTTTAGATAGTTTAGATAAATGTACAGATATGTTATTAGTGTGCAGATATGTTATAGTATGCAGTTTAAGTCAGATAACTTCTGCGGGAAAAAACTGGCTGTTCTGGTTGTGCCTGGCTGTTCTGGTGGTCAGTGCTCTGTAGCGCCGACCAGAAGGCAACAGTTGGAAGAGAGAGTGGACTGTGTGTGAGGGGTCCAAGGTGATTTTTTTAGCCCTTTTCCTCACTGTGGAGATGTAAATATCTCGGAGGCTGGGCAGAGGGGCACCAATAATCCTCTCAGCAGTCCTGACTGTCCGTTGTAGTCTCTTGATGTCTGATTTTGTATCTGAACCAAACCAGACAGTTATAGATAGGTGAATGTGTGCAGTGCAGATCAGAGCGGATGGGGGGTGGTAGACTATCCTTTTGAAATCTGCAGTAAAACACATTCAGATCGTCAGCCAGTTGTTGATTCTGGGGGGGTGGTGTCTTGTACATGGTGATGTTCCTCAGACCAGTCCATACTGATGCTGGATCATTTGCTGAAAGCTCTTTTCTCAGCTTTTCAGAGTGGTTTTTTTTAAAGCCAGGGTCACCTATCTTGGTAAGGTGGTGGGTGGTGGGCAGGTTAGGCCTGTAGAAGCCAAGATTGAGCTATCTGTGAATTCCCTGTGCCTCAAAACCGACGTGAACTTCACAGATTTCTGGGTATGGCAGGGTACTACAGAGGTTTTAGTAGAAACTTTGCTACTGTTGTGGTGCCACTAACTGATCTTCGTAGTACCAAAGTGCCATTTGTGTGGTCAGAGAAGTATCAGGAAGCATTTAACAATGCAAAAGTGTTGTTGGCTACAGCTGTACTTTTCGCCCCAAATTTGAAGCATCCTTTTAGTGTTGCAGTGGATGCCGGTGAGAGTGGGGCTGGTGCTGTTTTAATGCAGGTGAGCTTGAACGGTACACAACATCCAGTATGTTACTTCTTTAAGAAGTTGAACTGCCATCAATGGGCTTACTCTTCCTTTGAGAGGGAGGCACTTGCTCTAATTCTTGCTGTTCTACACTTTGAAGTATATTTGGGCTACTCCACCAGCTCTATAGTCATATATATGGATCACAACCCTTTGGTGTTTATTAATAAAATGCAGAATCAAAATCAATGCATTATAATAATAATAATTGGAGTTTGATTCTACAACAGTACCCACTAGATATTAGACGTATCAGCGGCAAATATAACATTATTGCAGACATGGTGTCTCATGTCTAGACTTTTGGGGGGGTGTTCTTGTTTTCTTTTCTTGTTCCTAGAACCCAGGATGAAGGAAAGAAATGGATGCATCACAGGAGGTCTTTTGGTTTGTTTATGTGTGTGCTGGAGGTTTTCCGTACTGTAAACCTCTTTCTAGGGAGGGAGGTGTTACGACCCCCTGTGCTCTCCTTAGGCCTTTCTTTGTCAGTGCATGGGCAGGGATTGGCCTGAGGGGCAGTTAGGTAACTGGGCACACCTGGGGCATGGGTGATTGTATACCAGCGGTCTTTTCTATATAAAGAACTGGGCTGTTGGTCTTAAAGGACGGTCACATGCTTTGGTCTCTCTCACACTTTGGGTTTTCTTTTTCCTTTTTAATATTGATCTTTCATTGCATTTAGACATTTTTAATTTATTTTTCCCTAGACAAAGAATATAGTTTATTTTTTATTGCTTAATTTTTTCCCTATAAATTATTTAAACCCTATTTCGTTGTCTGTCTCCTTCTTTATATTGAGGTCTTGGAACGAGCTCGACCGTAACACTCTGGATTCTGTTTCCTCACCTTGATGTGTTGAACTGTTTTCTCAAACTCTCCTTTCGTTTTTTTCATTGTGTTGAAGTTTCTTCTGTAATGATTTCAGTGTTGTATTGAGCTCCTCCTAGAATTAAATAAAACAAAAACAAAAAATCCATAAAACACCAGATTACAGTGAAAAAAGAAGAGACGACGATACAGTGATATGATCATATAATGCAGTGCAAAACTATTTGATCCCATCCGATGTCTTCTGTTTTTGTGAACATCTCATACTAAATTAATTCAGAAATTAAAACCTGCCATAAAACAAATACAACCTGAGTGAACACAAAGCACAGTTTGTAAATGACAAAGTTATTTATTGAAGCAAAATAGTTATCCAATACCACTGGGCCTGTGTGAAAAAGTATTCTCCCCGTAGTTATAAATTCCTCAAATCTATAAAACTTTATTGATAATGGATTTCAGCTGGACTAAACACAAGCAGCTCTGATCAATCAAATCAACAATTAAACAGGACTTTTATAACAACATGTAGTTGGCTAAAAGTTGTTTCTCTCACCTTATATGATGAAACCACTTCATCGATGGGCCTGAATTTATGATTGTCATGTTTCTATTAAAACCCCTATTTTTAAGAGAGAATAGAGCCACCAAACAGGACTGTCTAAAAGTCAGCTTTCTGACACCGACTCTAATGGATGACAAAAAATCCTGTGAAGGAATCTGTGCAGGGCTGAAAGGCCTAAGCCGTTTGCAGGAAATGGGAAAAACAGGGCGTGATGTCCAACAGAAACATCTCCAGTGGACACACTCTCAGCAGATATAGCTGCCACATAAACCTTAAGAGTAGCAGGGGA
>NW_015659948.1:322-518 GCF_001515625.1 Sinocyclocheilus rhinocerous | reverse complement strand
AAGTTGTACTCTTTCTTTTAACTTACCTTCGGATGTTTAGACATGAACATTTTGTGCTGAAACTGGTATTAATGTGGAGGAGATGATCAGTTCACGTGCGCCTCGCGCTGCTCCGTCTGTTGAACTGAGGCGCTACAGTAGGGATGGGCGTATCGATACAAAGTATCGATATATCGATACTGACGCGAGTATCGAA
>NW_015659948.1:0-219 GCF_001515625.1 Sinocyclocheilus rhinocerous | reverse complement strand
AACAAATCATTAGCTCATCCATGAACATGATTTCTGCCGGAGTCCCGTCGGATTGCATCAGCTGTGGGGATGAAGACCACAACTCCCATGATTCCACACTCAGTCACAGCATCATCAAACTATGCCTTTGTCTCTTTGTTTATTTTGAATACGTGCCCTCTAGCAGCGAAAATGACATTACATTTAGTCATTTAGCAGACGCTTTTATCCTAAGCGACT
>NW_015659947.1:210276-211641 GCF_001515625.1 Sinocyclocheilus rhinocerous | reverse complement strand
ATTAAATAAAAAATAAATAAAATCATAAAATTTAACAGATAAAAAACTAAATAATAAAATATAAAATGAAATTAATTAAAAATAAACAATTAATTAAATTAAAAATAAACAAAAATGATACAAAATTAAATTAAAAATAACCAAAATATAATAAAATATAAAATAAAAAACAAATCATTTCAAACAGCCTGTTTTGATGAATCAATTAAAAAACTCTGATTCAGTGATTAATTTCAAAATTATGATATCTCTAAAAGTCAACTGCACCTATTTAGAGCAAATACAAAAGGCTGAAAAATATTGATATACATATATTTTGTTATAGTTTTATATATTTTTCTTAAATTATATCACCCAATTAGTCTATTGTTATTATAATTATAAAACAAAATAATTGGGAAATTTGCAAGTTATAAGGCAAATAAGATAAGTGACTAACATGACACAACAGTGACTAGCTGGCCTTTGCCTGCTGCTTAATTCACGGTTTGGGACGTTTCTGTGAGGTTCTTACCCAGAACTTTACGAGGAAGAAAGCGTTAGCCGGTCCTTTCTGAAACAGCTCCTTCAGCCCTCCTTTCTTCTCTGGGAATTTGTCGTAAATTTGCCGTACATCCACGGCCTCGAGGTACGGATCGCTAAACGTGGGGTTGGACTGCCCGATGTGAACAAACAGGTGCTTGTTGACCTGTAAAACCAAAATGCCTGCAAGTATAAGTCCGTTTGATCAATATGAGCATTAGTGATAAATCGGTGAAGGACTCACAGTCTCTGGATCCTGAGGTTGCTCCAGGAAAGCAGAGAACTCCAGCATGCGCAGGTTGGAGCTGGCGATGCTGCGGCCCTGCCAGGACACCGACAGACCCGAAGCGCTTTCATAACCTGAGGAAGCCATCACCACCAATATAGACCTTAATATTGTACGCAGTTCAAATCAGGTGTAGCTTCTAATGGTACAGACCTGCTATAGGAGGAGGACCGGTGGCCTGCATGAGGAAGTTTTGCTGAGAAAAAGGCTTGATGCTGTTTGGAAAAGACATAAATGTGACCCTGGAGCACAAAAGCAGTGTTAAGTCGCTGGGGTATATTTGTAGCAATAGCCAAAAATACATTGTATGGGTCAAAATTATTGATTTTTCTTTTATGCCAAAAATCATTAGGACATTAAGTAAAGATCATGTTCCATGAAGATATTTTGTAAATCTCCTACCGTAAATATATCAAAACTTAATTTTTGATTAGTAATATGCATTGCTAAGAACTTCATTTAGACAACTTTAAAGGCGATTTTCTCAATATTTTGATTTTTTTGCACCCTCAGATTCCAGATTTTCAAATAGTTGTATCTCGGCCAAATATTGTCCT
>NW_015659947.1:208436-210186 GCF_001515625.1 Sinocyclocheilus rhinocerous | reverse complement strand
GCAGCTCTGCTTTGTTTACAGCGGTAACCAAGGAAACGCTTTAAGCGCCACCTGCTGGCAGAGAGTGAATCTGCGTCTCGTTCAGCTCGTCTGCTGTTTCTGTTTCATGCAGATATTTTTTATGTATAGTTTCACAAAACTGAAGTCAAACCATTCTGTTTTTGCTTCAAATTTAGAAATTATACAATGTAATTTAGATTAAAAACTGCTCATGTTGCATGTATGCAGCATCTTTGTTTGGATCATGATTAAAATGCAGTGGTTGCCTCTAATTTTAAATGGAAAGAGCACAGACAAAGCCTTATTTTTTTATATGAAGAGATTTATTTTATTTGTGTTATTTATTTGATTTGGGGCTTGTTTTAAAATTTCTATTTAGTTTTGTTATTTACATTTACATTATATTTAAATTTTGTCATTTAGCAGACGCTTTTGTCCAAAGCGACTTACAAATGAGGACAATAGAAGCAATCAAAACCAACAAAAGAGCAATAATATACAAGTGCTATATTAGTATATTATTATAGTGTTATATTTCAATTTCACAAAGAAACGTACAGTATTTTGTCCAAGCAATAATAAAAGGACACATTTAATTTATAATTTGTCTTAAATCTCATTTTGTTAAAAAAAATCGTGAATCGAATGAAATCGTGAGTTGAGTGAATCGTTACATCCCTAATCATAAGTGAATGTTAGAGTTCACCCCAGCAGCGGTCGGGTAGGTCGGCCGCGAGAGGCCCTGCAGAGCCATCTTATTCTGAAAGGCTGTGGCTGAGATGATCTGAGCTGAAGACATGGTGGACATACTCTGCATGACTTTGTCTTTGGCAACCTGGTCCTGTCAGAAGACAACAACATCAGGAACATCATAAATGTATACCCCAATCAAATCTAGGTTGAGTTATTCTTATTAATAACAATAGTTTTGTTGTGTTATTAGCATTAGTAACACTGAATATACAATATAAATTTTTTTTTTTTAAATTATAAAATAATAAAGTAAAATAAAAATACATTTAATTAAATTATATTAAATGCATCACAAAAAAAAACAGCAAAATGCAACAGACTTCTGCGCAGTGATTGAAAGCAACTGCTGAGAGGATTTTATTATCTTATTATTGCTCAAAAAAAGAAGTATATCTATTAAAAATAAATTAATGTAAATATAATAAATATATATTTAACTAAATCTTTAAAAAACAATACAAAATACAACTTCTGCGCAGTGAACTGAATCAGGGAAATGCTCCGTTTTTTGAGATTGTTCGTCTGAGTGAAATGGTTCACAAAAAAAGAGTAATGTGTGATGAAAAATAAAGGCATTTTTATTAAAAAAATTAAAAAATTAAAAAATTTAAAATAAAGAACATACAATAACATTAAACAATTAAAATAAATAACAAAATACTAAATACAATTAGTTAAAATACGTAAGTTTGATTCATTTCCACAAATCATTTCAAACAGCCTATTTCTATTAATCCATTCAAAAAGTCTGATTCAATTATTCATTTATAAATTATGTTGTCTCTAATTGTAAATTGCACCTTTTTAGTTATAAAATACAAATACTGATATAGTTTTATAGTTTCTTTTCTTAGATTATATGACCCAGTTAGTCTATTGTAATTATAATTAGCTTAATTTAAGAACAACAGAAGTAGATGGGAAGTCCTCATTTAGATAAGTGTGTGTGTGCGTGTGTGTGTGTGTGTGTGTGTGTGTGTGTTGAGGGGGGAGGTCT
>NW_015659947.1:206837-208189 GCF_001515625.1 Sinocyclocheilus rhinocerous | reverse complement strand
TGCTGTGGGAAGGCTGAAGGTGGTTTATGGCTCTGGCAGCGTTTGAGTGCTGTTGACAGGTTGACTCCTTCTCCTAAAGAGGTCAAATGAAAAGCTGGGAGCTCCAACATTATGCAACTTCTGTGCAGTGACTAGAATCAGTGAACTGTTCAGTTTTGAGCGTGTTCATCCAAGTGAACCGATTCACAAAAATGAAAAAAGCTTCATTATGAGAAAGAGAGGACATTTTAGGTCATTTTATTATTGCATCAGTCCAAAAAAAAAAAAAAAAACATTAAAAAGTTTGCAGATGGGAGCCAAAAAGTGTTTTAAAATAAATATTTGTTGGTGGAATAAAGCCAGTTGTAAAATGTTTTTAAAGCTTGGAGATTTTATGCTTTACATCACTGTAAGTCTTTTTGCCTTCCTTTTTCAGCTGTCAAGTGGCAACAGCTCATCTAGACCAACACTTTCCTCATTTCTGATATTTTCACACCTGACTGACCTTTCAAACCATCATGGAATTGTGCTGAACTTTTTCTCCCTGTGTTCAAGGCTCTGCTTTTTTCTCCCTTTGCGATGTTCTTGCCTGTCAAGCTGTATTAGTGTCCGCTCAAAATAAGTCATTTAGAAGAACCTTAGCTGAGCAGCCTCTGAACCCCATTAAAAGCTTGGAGCTCAGAGCCCAGAAGCCTTTGTCTCTTCAGCCTGCGGGATTAGTGGAGATTTGCTGCTAAGAAAAAAAGTAGTTATTTCATGGCACTTTCATGATGAAACCTGGCCAAAGCTGTGTTGGCTGGGAGGATTAGAGCCACACAAAGACGCTGGTTGTGTGTGACCCCCTCCCCGAAAACCACCGGCCCAGTGCAGAGCCCCCTCCTAACCCCAAACACACACCATCCCCACCTCATAACTCCGGTTCAGTCCGTAATGAGAGCTCCGTTTTCATCTCCAGCCCACTAAAATTGTGTTTCGGCTTTACCCCGACCCACTCGGAGACCACAAAGTGGTGGATGCATCTGGAATTTTCTCATTCAGATGTTTATTTACATAGGTGTAATTGGATGCAAACCCATTAATTTGTCTTAGTGGCCAGCTATAGTCGAGCTTTGGAGGTTTAGGCCCTGTCTGTAGAGTTTAAGGGGTTTAGAGGATGTGTGCCAGTGGATCCACTTACAAAGACACAGATTAGCAGCATTAAAAACACAGGCCAAACTAGTAAACTCATTTCAGAGTTTCAAAACCATAAAATAGCTTCAGATTTTGCTTTATTTTTTGCTTTAGGTCAAAAATAAAGAACTGGTATAGTATTTAGGAACACCTAGTACACAAAGTTTGCATACCGTCAAAATCTCATACCGGCCCATGTCTAT
>NW_015659947.1:191366-206368 GCF_001515625.1 Sinocyclocheilus rhinocerous | reverse complement strand
CAAAAAAAAAAAAAAAGAAATGAATGAACTTATTCACTAAAATGAATCAGTCATTCTAAAGCTTAATATGAGAAGGACACTTTAGTTGAACTTGAGCATATTTTATTATTGCCTCAGTTTGAAAATAATAAGTATATATTTTAAAAATGAATATACCTAAATATAATAAATGTATCTTTAACCAAAATATATCAGCATTAAAAAACAGCGAAATGCAACAGACTTCTGCGCAGTGACTGGAATCAGTGAACTGAATCTGTCTGAACTTGTCCATCCAAATGATCCGATTCACACAAATGAATCGGTTCATTCAGAGGAAAAAAAGAAAAAAAAATGAGCCTATTAAAAATAAATCTAACTATAATAAATATATTTTAAACTAAATATATTGCTTTGAAAAAAAAGCAAAATGCAACTTCTGTGCAGTGACTAGAATCAGTGAACTGTTCGGTTTTGAGCGTGTTCATCCAAGTGAACCGATTCACAAAAATGAAAAAAGCTTCATTATGAGAAAGAGAGGACATTTTAGGGCATTTTATTATTGCCTCAGTCCAAAAAAAAAAAAAAGTAATGAATGAAACGATTCACTAAAATGAATCTTCCTTTTTAATGCTTCATATATAAGTTTTAATGATTCACATCAGTTTACTTTTTGTTACTTTCTCCTAAAGCTCAGTGAACGTACAGCAAAGTTGCATCAAGCGAATGTGCATGGAGAGGTCACAGTCATAAACGACTAGCCCAAGCAACTGCTGTGTCCTTGAAGCATGACTAGCCGATGCATTCTTCAGCCCAGATCTGGCAAACGCTGCAGGCTGAAATATGGGCATGTGTGAGTCCGTCACAGTTCTCAGTTACAGAAACGTATTTAAAAGGGCTGTCAGTGTTAGCCGTGTGACCAGAACCGCACTCAGACAGCTGGGCCAAGATGGCCGATGGCCAACGGGTGAACTATGCCATATGATGAAAGATAGGAGCGCGCAAGGAGAAGACTCGATATTACTGAGCCGTCTGCTAAGCCCTTGTACAGCCAGAGGTCACACGTTTTCTGAAAATTAGCGACGTGCTGAAATTGATTTATAGCGTAGTGTATGATATTGCTTGCAATTATATTTGTATCTGAATCATGCCTAGGCTATATTCGCTCACAGATTAATGCAATTGTCCAGCATTCGAGCCTCTCTTTGCATCATTAACAAATGCTTTGGCTGTAAAGCGATAATGGTGCTAATTTGCAAACAAGTGATCAGCATTAGCAGAGTTCATTAGCTACCTTGAGTTTCACCTGAATTTCCCGAGCTTTCCGTCGTGCCAACACCTGAATGTGACTGGAGACCTACGGAAAACACACAAGATTTTAGCCCAGCTGATCTTATCGTTTAAAATTAATAATCATTTATTTCTTAAAGGAATAGTTCACCCAAAATAAACATTTCCTGAAAATGTACTCATCCTCAGGCCATCCAAGATTAGGATGAGTTTGTTTCTTCATCAGATTTGGAGAAATGTAGCATTGCATCAGTGTCTCAGCAATGGATGTGAATGGGTGCCGTCAGAATGAGAGTCCAAACAGCTGATAAAAACATCACAATAATCCACAAGTAATCCACACCACTCCAGTCCATCAGTTAATGTCTGGTGAAGTGAAAAGCTGTGTTTGTAAAAGAAACAAATCCATCATTAAGAAGTTTTAATGTTAAATCATCATTTCGGGCCATAATTCATAATAACGGTTTCTCCAGTGAAAAAGTCCGTCTCCTGTTGTCTCTCACATCAAAATCTAGCCACATATTTGTTTAGAGCTCTTTTAGACCGTTTTTTTCTTCTTGTTAACAGTGCTTCATCTGTGCAGATTTCTCTCCTGATTCAGACAAAATGTCTTTGTCACTGGAGGAAGCGTTATTATGGATTATGGACTTGCATTTTAGCTGGAAGCAACGATTTGAAGTTAAAATGTCTTAATGATGGATTACCGACTTACAAACATGCAGCTTTTTGCTTCACAAGACATTAACTGATGGACTGGAGTGCTGTGGATTACTTGTGGATTATTGTGATGTTTTTATCAGCTGTTTGGACTCTCATTCTGACGGCACCCATTCACTGCAGAGGATCCATTGCTTAGCAAGTGATGCAATGCTACATTTCTCCAAATCTGATGAAGAAGCAAACTCATCCTAATCTTGGATGGCCTGAGGGTGAGCACATTTTCAGCAAATTTTCATTTTCAGGTGAACTATTCCAGTTTCTGGTCCCCATTGACTTCCATAGTATGGGGGAAATAAACAATGGAAGTCAATGGGGACCAGAAACTGTTTGGTTACCAACATTCTTCAAAATGTTCAACGGAAGAAAAAAATTCATACAGGTTTGGAACAACTTGAATAAATGATCTGATTTCACAAGGGAAGCTTAACTTAAAATGAAAAACTCAAGTAAATTTGCTCTGTAATTTTTAACCAAGGTTGTGCAAAACAAACAGATTTTAAATTTGGACAGAATTTAAATTACGAAGTATGCATGGAAAACTTTACCTAACCAGCGATTGCTTTGACCTTCATTTGTCCACTTACCAGGTGCGCTTCTAGTTTCTCTTCTTGTTTTTAGTTATTATTTTTCCTCTCGGGCCCCCAGCTCACCTCGACTCTCTCCGAGGGCTTAAGACTCAGTATGTGACAAGGCCTGAGTGACATCAAGCGATATCAAATGCCGGCGGGAACGCTATTAGATTCCAAATCCCCTCCCCGGCAGCGTGTGATGTGCCCCGATCGTAATGGGACGACCGGGAGCGAGCAGTTGTTTGTGGGTCTAACGAGCGGGACTGAGAGAGGTGCTGAAGACACACACCGATATCCGATCCGCGTGCGATAAATCACACCGCTGAAGTCCATTTCAGCATCGAGGCCCTCAGGGGCCAAACATTTACACTCAGTGAAAGTCTGTTTGGGAGTTTAAGAGGACAAGCCCATCTCTAAGTCCCAGTCTGACATTTGCTGTACTTCCTCTTGCTGTTAATGTGTGACACAAAGGTCAAATAAAAGTAATTAACCAATTTAATCCATGCTTCAGTAGGGACAGGTTAAACTCTAGTTGCTATTTTAAAGTTGCCATCACAGATTTATCAGTTAAATTTAGACCTTGCTTTAAAGTATGTTCAGACATTTTACAGGAAAACAAGGCAGTGAATGTACATAATTATCCAAATGTTCTAGAATTTGAATCAGTGTAAGAATCTAGATAACTCTACCTGTTTCCTGGTCCGTGTCTTTCCCGTTCGAAGCTTGATGTATCGCGCAATCAGCTCATTCCGTCCTGAAAAAAACAAACAGAGAGAAGTTTAGAGTCAACGTGAAATTTTACTTTTACTTTTACAAGAATTGGTTTTATATTGATTAAATCATTATTGATTAATAATGAAAAGTGTCGGAATAGATGGATTGAGCCAGTTAATTTTTGATAAAAAAATAATGAAGACAAGAAGACATGAAGATATTTTTCCTTACAATAACCAAGAAAGTGCAAGTAAATAATAAAATACATTAAAAAAATTGTGTGTATGTGTATATATATATATATATATATTATTGTATAATTATGTATATATATATTATATATGTAATTTTAAAAAATTTATTTTAACGTTTTTGTCAGCCAAACTCTTCTGACATGAGATATTTACTTGAAATATCTCTGAGGAAGTTAATATTCACATTTGCATTTACAGTTCGATGTCGCTTAATGGTCACATTGACATACAGGTAAACAAATTAAATATTTCAATTTTTAGTGTTCAAGTGTTTATCTATTTTACATTTTTATGATTTCATTAATTACTAACTTTTTATCAACTCACAAACCCACTGCAGTTCTTACACTAAGCCCAGTTTGAAACCCTGGTTTAATGTAATGTTTAATGCATTTTATGATGTTGAAATCCAAAAATGGAATTTATTTTCTTTCCCTTTCCTTTTTATATCAGGATGGTACGTTTAGTTGTAAGTTAGATTAAAAAAAAAAGTGATCTAAAAAGTAGTCAGAATACATTACCTAAAGTCAAGTCAAGTCAAGTCACCTTTATTTATATAGCGCTTTTAACAATACAGATTGTGTCAAAGGATTTCTGTGACATGAAGCGGCTAGCAGACGGTCGGTTTAGCCAGTCTGTCTGCTTCCTGACCTGGGCCCCAGTTAGTCAGGTACAAATTCTAAGACTATGTGCCATATTTCTAGACTATTCTAAAATGAGTAACCTAGATTATGTTAATAACTACAGTTTTCATCATATAATCTGTAATCAGTAATGGGCATATATACATATACATACAATAAATAAAAAAATGTAAAAAAAAATTACATTCAAAAAGGTTTTTAAAAATGTACCAAAAAAAATTTTTTTTTAGGTTCTTTAACCCAGTGTGCATTGATTTATTCAGAATATTATCCAGGAAAGTGCAAGCAAATTATATATATATATGTAATGTCTATTAAATATTACATTTATATATATATATATATATATATACTGTATATATATATATTTAATACATAAACAAACATATTTTTCTACTCTTCACATTTTTCTAACCTTGAGCCTGCAACTCGTCACATGTGATAAGCAGGTCACACATGACGTGTGTTTGTTGCACGACTGATGTTGTTGAACACATGGTGGTCTGAGGCATGTGTTGACAGTGAGTTTGAGTACATAGCTAAAGTAAGAATGATTACCGCCCAAACACACGTCTTCATCGGCTGCAGTGGAACGACAGAGCACGTCATTCATATGTGTGTGTGCTGGGTAATTTATCCGACAAGATCCTGTGCTCAACGTAATTGCATTTGTAAATGTGAAAGCAAGGCTGTGAGATCTTATCTTTCAGGGTTTTCGATCGGGCACAGTGATGCAAATATCATACTGCCCTCCCCTACTTGACTGTTCATCTTTTTTGTGGTGATGCTTTTGCTGACAGACGGGTCACGCTGGATGAGAAGGTGAAGGGAATGATGGCGCAGGCATGGCGTAGAGAGGAGCAGCAGCTGGTCTGTGTGTCAATGTTTATAGAATATGCCTTTACGCCTCCCATAAATCACAGGGCTCGTTCATCCGGCCAGACTCCGGTTACTAGTACTAGTATACACTAATTACAGAACCCCTAAATGCCCTCTTACCCAACGAAAAACACCTGTTTGTTGCTGTTTTATGGAGAAAATGACCTCGTGATGCATGAGAGGGTCAGATGCTGGTCTTTAGGAGACTTTCTCCTCTCTTCCTTTGGAGAAATAAAAGCATAAGTGAGTCTAGTAAGAGCATAAAGCTCTCAAATGAACGTGAGATCATTTGATGGGAAAAGTTTGAGCTCGTATTGAGATCTCTGCATATCTGAGCACAGTTTGAGACAGATCTCTTCTGAGACTCTAAGTAGAGGAGACCCGTGTGAGTTTAGTGCAGGCGTTTTTGTCTATGGAGATGCCAGGCGTGTTTTTAACTTCAAGAGCTTCTCAAAGGCATGGTGTGAGATCTCACTTCAGGCTACACGCATGTATATGTGTGAAGATTTTCCACAAATATATCTTTGATCTTCTACGATGATGATGATACATAGCAACGCCCTAAAACTACCTAGAGTACCCTAGCAACCGCACAGCTTTGTACTAAAAAGCACTACTATGCATAGCAATGCACTTAAAACACACAGAGCCATCGCAACGACATGGCAACTCCCTGACAATGACCTGAAATAAACAAACAATACTCATGTTTACTTCAGCAATTATCACTCCATTTTATTTGTTAAAATAACTTGTTTACTACATGTGATTCAGTGTTTCCTGCACCGCTTATGAATGGCTCGTTGGGTTTTCCTCATGGACAAAAACAAAAACCCTAACCCTATCAAACAACACCACAAGTGTAATCTGATTCACAAACAAATGACTCTATAAACCGGTTCCTTTTAGCGAATCCAAACAATACAGCACGACAACTGTAGACTGATTCGTCATGACTCTTATGAGTCGGTTCTTTTAGTGAATCAAAAGATCCAGCACCACAGGTGTAATCAGATTCCTGAACAAATTAATCTTCTGAACCGGGGCTTTTTAGTGAATCAAAAACAAACAGCCATTCATGAACAAATGATTCTTTTGAGCCTTAACTTTTAAAAAGAATATCTCTTTGGATTTGAGACTTTAGTCTTTGCAACTTTACAGATCTTCTTTATGCACCAAGAGCTTGTAACACTCCAAAGAGAAAGGAAAAATTGAAATCGCATCATATGACCCCTTTAATGAATAGTTTAAAATATGAGTTATCAGTTAATTCAGTCTGACGAAGTGTGATCAGAGTGACGACTGAATCAACATTGGACTCACTTGCTGAACTGCAACTTATTATTTTCATATATCCGAATCGAAATGAAGCAATTTTTGTGTCAGTATTATTTCGTAATTCATTGCCCTCATGACAACATGTTGTTAAAGATACACATGTGCAATAGTTATTTTTATTTATGTATTTATTTATTTATTTATTTATTTATTTTGGTAATAAATGAAGGTATATTACTATATAAAAAATAAGAGTGTATACAAATGCACACTAGTTTTGTTTTATTGTGCTTCATGTGCAGTTTTGGTCAAGAAAATAAGGCAAAAACAGAGTTGAACTGAGTTGAGTTATGTATTAGGCCCATGTGAGGGGTCATTGTGTTCACAGGGGCGGAGCTACAGAGGGGTCATTCATA
The DNA here is from genome assembly GCF_001515625.1 of Sinocyclocheilus rhinocerous. NCBI lineage: Eukaryota > Metazoa > Chordata > Actinopteri > Cypriniformes > Cyprinidae > Sinocyclocheilus > Sinocyclocheilus rhinocerous. The sequence continues at coordinate 199,625 of NW_015659947.1, read as the reverse complement.
TCAACTCCACAAAAGTGTAAACTGAGCCATGGCCACCTGAAACTCTCTCTCTCTCACACACACACACACACACACACACACACACAGTCCACCCTGAGGGTCCACAAGGGTCCGAAACAAAGCTGGTGTCACGCAAAAGTACAACAGCTCCCACAACGACCTCATAAATCCATAACCTCCCACTCAACCTCTCTTGCTCTCTCTCTCTGTCTCCTCCTCCTCTTCACATTCCAGTCATTCCTGATCTGTGAGTCCTTCAGCGTCTGCCCAATAAACAACTAACACACACACACATTACAAGGCTTGCACACATTACACGACAGACCTATAGGAAAGAATATAAAAAAATCACATATATTTAATATCTCAATTGTTTCTCAGAGAGTATACAGAGAGCAAATGGAGACTTTTGGTGAAGTCTCCTGCTTCTTAGATGTTTCTCCTGAGAAAATGACTCTGATTGCCTCATACTGCACTGTCAGGTTCTCAAACATTTGGGTGAGAGACAGACAGATAGAGAGAGAGAGAGCACATCTGTGCAGCAGACGGTCTCCTAAAGGCTGGGATGCATGTCAACAGAGGGCACATTTATTAAGGTTGGTGAATGTATGAGATTTCACTGCAGACTGTGTGTTTTTGTGCATGTACACACATATCTGTGCTGCTGTGGATCTCCATGAGAGTAACAAACATGATGAGGGAAGAAAATCACAGAAAGACTGACATTCTGCACAAAAATATCTTAAGAATGGATGTACATAAAAGTCCAAATAAAATAAAAAGGCATTTGAATACGTAAAACATTAACATAAATAATAATAAATAAATAATAAATACAAATTAATATATATATAAATAATGTTAGACAACTTTTGGTTAAAACTAAAAGTTAAAAAATGTAATATTTTTATAGTACCAAAATAGTACAAGTACAAAGAACGGATAACAAATTTAAACCGCAGATCATATTCTACACTCCAAAGTAAAGTAAAGTAAAATAATGATAGACAATTTTTCAAATTGTTTTAAAAAATACAAAAAATGGCACAAAGGAGACCTGGATGACTCTTTTAACCTGGTTAGTGAATCAAACATACAGTGTGACCACAGTAGTTTGATTCACAAACTAAAGACTGTTATGAGTCGGTTCTTTTTAATGAATCAAAAGTATAGGCTACAACTTGACGAGTGCCGTTTGATTCTAGTAAATGATTCTTATGAGCTGGTCCTTTTATGTGAATCAAAGACATTCAGCATGACCAACGCAGTCTGATTCATGAACAAATGACTCTTTTAACCCAATTCTTTTTAGTGAATCAAACATACAGTGTGACCTCTGTAGTTTGATTTTCAAACTAATGACTCTCACGAGTCGGTTCATTTTAGTGAATCAAAAACATAGGCTACAACTTGACGAGTGCAGTCCGATTCTCTTTAAATGATTCTTATGATTCTTTTTAGTGAATCAAAAGCAATCAGCACGACCGGTGTAGTCTGATTCATAAACAAATGACTCTTTTAACCAGGATCTTTTTAGTAAATCAAACATACAGTGTGGCATCTGTAGTTTGATTCGCTCTCTCATGAGTCGGTTCTTTTTAGTGAATGAAAAACCCAGGCTACAACTCGACAAGTGCAGTCCGATTCAAGAACAAATGACTCTTATGAGCTAGTTCTTTTTAGTGAATTTTCAAATTAAACTGATTTCAAATTAGACTAAATTTTTTTTGTCAATAACAGCACATATTTAATGCACATCTGTTCACAAAAAGCTATCAAATTAAAGCTATCAAAATTAGTCCTATGGACTAATGTCGTGATCTCATGGAAAAGAGTTGCTCATATAACAAACAGGAACATAATATGGGTTTGGAACGACATGAGGGTGAGTAAATGATGAAAGACAGACAGACAGACATGCAAGACCTTTAAGGCTAAGTAGTAACACTCTGATATTCTTCCTTGAAGTGTCCGACTCAAATCACACAGAGTGAAAGCCGAGTTGCACTCGTGACCTCTGAAGGGCCCCACCGCGACCTCAGCAAAACAAAGAGAGAGAATGAGCAAAACACACTGACTCATTAGAGAGCTCAGACATAAACGAACCTCTGTGAAAAATCAAGCCTATGTGAGGGACGGGTGGCTTTTTCCATCTGTTTGACATGAGGCAGCGAATGAACGTCTGCATTAGTGCATCTCAATACAATGTGTTTCGTCTGTTTACTGCTCACAGCATGTGAATTTTCTGTGTCCATCTTTTAAAACGTAGTAAATGTACCGTTTAGGAACGAATATGTACACTTAATGTACTAATATGCATCTTTTATGGGTATATAAGGTGCAAAGATGTACCTTTTGAAAAGCCACAATTTGCATTATAAACTGCATGGAAAGCTACAAACGATGCAATGCGATTGATTTAAATGAACCTGAAGTAAAACTGACAATGATTTTCCTTCTTGATCCATTATTTGATAGCACTGCCAAATGTTATGATATTTTATACACAAAACTGATACCCCCCCCATATAATTTATAAATAAATTATTTATTTATAAATAATATAAATAATTATATTATTTATAATTAAAATAATAATTAAAAAAAGGTACATTAAAAAATGTGCACCATATGTTAAGAAATTTTATACATATGTTTTTTATTATTTTTGTAATTAATTTATTAATAATATTTTTTTTATTAAATAGTACATTTTCTGTACTTTTTTATTAATTTTATTAATATGCATATTATTTTCATGACAGTTCAGCATTTTTCTAATTCTCACTACTATATTATAATTCTATTTTTTTTTTTGTAATTTCATTAGATTTCAGTTGTTTTTATTTATTTATTATCTTATATTTTATTTTATTAATTTTTTTAAACCAGTAGAAATGTCATTTTATTTAAATCATTAGAAGTCTATTCAAATCAGTAAAAAAAAATCAAGCCGGTTAAACAAATACTACCATAACATACACTAATGTTCAAAAGTTTGGGGAAGAAATAAATACGTTTATTCAGCAAGGACGCATTAAATTGATCAAAAGTGACAGTAAAGACATTTATAATGTTACAGAAGATTTCTCTTTCAAATAAATGCTGTTATTTTGAACTTTCTATTCATTGAAGGATCCAGAAAAACTAAATGTATCACAGTTTCCACCAAAATATGAAGCAGCACAACTGTTTTCAACATTGATAATAATCAGAAATGTTTCTTGAGCAGCAAATCAGCATATTAGAATGATTTCTGAAGGATCATGTGACACTGAAGACTTGAGTAATGATGCTGAAAATGCAGCTTTGATCACAGAAATAAATTACATTTTACAATATATTCAAATAGAATATAGTTATTTCAAATTGAAATAATATTTCACAATATTAGTGTTTTTACTGTATTTTTGATCAAATAAATGCAGCCTTGGTGAGCAGAAGAGACTCTCAAAAAGTTTGGTTTGATCTGCATGTTCATGTGCATTTTCAGCCTGACAAATAAAACTTTGCATCCTCACAGACCCACGACTTGTAAGTCAAAATACAAAAATGTTGTCTGTTGTACATCCTGAAATGTGATTTCTCAGCCTCACACAGCTGGAGTTTCTCATTCTTCAACATCCATCCCATACTCCTCCACAACCATGGAAAAATGTGTGTTTAACGGCAAATCCTGATTTTTTTTCAGCAACTTCAGAACAGGTGGAGAAGCGCTCCATTATGTGGTACTTTAGATGCTTGGGAGCCATTAAACCATGGCAAATGTATTTCCTTTCAGCGGCTGTGTGTAATTTTATGGGTCGGGAGAGTGAATGCATTACGGTACAGTGACGACCAAAGCCAAGAAATGTTTTCTTTGGCAAAGCCTGTTGAATTTTCACCCAGCGCACAAAAAACCAAACAATCTAAACGACGCTGGTGCGCTTAGCTGGATAATAACTCACACACGTAATGGCCAGTGAGTTTCCACACAAACACCAGTTGAAGATGGCGGTGGAACCTCTGGAAAAGGGTCACGAGTTCATTGTGGGAATTCTGGTCATTCTTTAAGCGCTCAGCACTGTAGATTGTCGCTATTTGCGTGATTGTCTGAAATTGCTGGGGTCAAATGCAGCCATGAATGAAGCTCTATCTGATTTTCGCCAAACAGTATTGGGTTGAGGTTTCTCTGAGCTCAAGACATCATAAAACTGATTTCAGGAACACAGCAAAAACAGATAGACGCACAGAGACGTATCTTTAGCTACTGTCAAAATTGGCCAAAGTACAAGGACTAACTTTTTACAGCCTTCTTTGAATCTAGAATTTTTCAAACTCTTTGCACTGTACTTAACCCTGGGTTAACAACATCTTAAACTAGCAGGGTTTTAGACTTTTGAAATAATATGATGCTTGAATGTTACAATAAAATGTTTAGCAACAGACAACCAATCAAAAACTGAATCCGTGCTCACCTTATTAAATATTCATGTGTTTGTACAGTTGGTTTCAGAACTGGAGTGGAAAGATGACTAATTCAGAGTCAGCTTTTTGCAATTAAAGAAATTGTTAATAAATGATTCAGTCGTAAAAAAAAATGTGGTTGTTTCAAACCTGTACATCTTTCTTTCATGGAGAACAAAAAGGAGATTTTTGAAGAATCTTTCATCTCCATAAAAATACTAACACTAATATTTTAAAACATCAATTAAATAAATCGTTTTAAATATGCCCATGTTTATTTTTCAATTAAAAAAAATTCTTAATTTATTGTTTTATTTAACTTAATTTTGTAGAACATGTTTGTATATTAAAAAGGTTATTTATTTGAATATTTATTTTAGAATGAATTATTAAAATGAACTATGAACTCCTTCATTTTATTTTGCACTAATATTTTTCCTCCACATAAAAGCACTTTTTATAGTAATTCAAGCCAACAGGACAAAAACATGATGAATACTCATAAAATATATAATAATACATATAAAAAGCTTAATTTAATCAAAAGCTAGCTTTTTGTATAAAAATATTTAGAAAATATTTAAAACAATATAATAATTATATGGTATACAGTATATGGTAAATATTAAAATATAAATTTCTCACTCTCTCTCTTACGCTCTCTCTCTCTCTCTCACACTCTCTCTCTCTCTCTCTCTGTCTGTTCATCTCTCTCTCCTAGTGTGCTGTAAATGCAGTCGTGTCTGTATGCTTGAGGAGAGGCAGCTGGAGGTGAATTGAAAGGCAACACACACACACACACACTCACTCAATGGCTAGCAGAGTGGCTCTTCGGGGTCGCGAGCGGGGGCCCCAGAAACAGGTGCAAACCGCACCGCTCCGTCACCCCCCCTTTGTGTTTATTTGTCCGTCTCTGTCGCACATGCTCAAAGGGTAAACGTCCATTCTCGTGTCGGGTTACACCCTCTCTGCCTTGAACTCGGGGCTCTGAACGCCCATGGCGTGCCATTCCAGACGCGCTTTGCCGCTCCCAGACTACTGGCCCCAACCCTCGGGGCCGATAGATCCACCCCAGATGCCCCCTTCTGCCCTCTATGACCCTCCCTCGCCACCTGCCTTAACCCTCTGCTGCGATATTGACACGGCTTTATGAAGCTTTATAAAGTTTCACAGCTGATCGGAAGATGACAGACACGCACATCCTTTCGCTTTCCTTCTCTTCTAGCGTTCGGTCCATATCAAGCCACGCCAGCCCATCATCGGGTCATTTCTTACCATCCACAGCTCTGGATCAGACAGACGGACATTTATAGTTAAAATAACACACATTGGCTGGGCTATTAATACCGATGAATAATCAAGCTAGACAATACAAGCTGCAAAAAGAATCTAAATAAATTATAATCATTGCAACAAAAGGTATTGTTTGCTTCATTGTGTGCAAAACTATTAAATGATTCAAAAGATTCCCTCAGAGTTTGACTGACTGTCCATGTATATACAGATATCTGTGATATTAGATGGGTTGCAAGACTTTGAAAACTAGATTCACACAAATGACAAGATACTTTGTCAGAAACGTGAATTAAGACAAACACAGCCTTGATAAATTGGTGAATACAGTTTTTGGTGGAAGTGTGCAAGCATCAGCTTTTGTTTGGCCAATTGAACACTTTAGAAACTCAACAGAAAAACAAAATATTGGGAATATTATATTTTTATATGGTAAACGGTATATTGTAACCAGTGTTGGGGGTAACGCATTACAAGTAACGCGAGTCAGGCTGATACAAGACCCCGACGCTACCTGATCACCCTGTCGGGGTTTATTCTGAGATAACAACCGGCTGGATGTACATTATCCCGCTTATTACACGGCTACTTGCCACATAAGTAAATAATTAGACGCGAAATATTGATTTGAGTTTAAATATATGAACGCAAAGTTTCCGTGAAGACAGCAGTTGTGAGCAAGCGGCAAATTCAAACTAGACGGACATTTAAGGGAAACGGTGCAGTCAAACCACTTATTACACAACATTTCACCACAAAATTAATTAAGACAATAAAACAATTAAGACAAAAATGTTTTAAAACCTTACCAGTTTGTTAGTTCTCTTATAATCCATTACAGCGCACAAAACAATCGTAGCAAAATGGCAGCAGCTGCGTTTGTATGAAATGAGAGCGAGTCCGCGATACCAGGATGACATAATTAATAATTGTACACCATTTTGAATCGAGTTTTAATATTCTATTAGCTAAACAAACGCAAAGCTTCCACCAAGAAAAAAATAGTTCAAGCAAGAGTACAGCGCCGACTGCTGTTACCCGGATGAGCCTGTGTTATTAGCTTTTACCGGTTGTTATCGAGGGATAACATACCTCGGAATGTCGCGACTGACCAATCAGAATCAAGTATTCCACAGGGCCGTGTAATAAATATATATAAACAATATTATAACACTGAATAATCAGTATGAAGTCAGCACGCTCCACCCCCTCTGCACCCTGGCTGTCTGATGTTCTCCGTGAACGTCACGCTACACTCAGGGCTGCAGAGAAGAAGTGGCGCAAATCAAAAACTCTACTAACCTTACTTTGTATCAGTCTCTCCTCTCTTCCTTCTCTGCAAATGTCTCCACTGCTAAAAAGACATACTACCACAATAAAATTAACAATTGTTCTGACTCTCGCACACTTTTCAAAACCTTCTCTTCTCTTCTTTGTCCTCCGCCCCCTCTCCTTATTCAACTCTTACAGCTGATGACTTTGCAACATTCTTCATAAACAAAACAACAACCATCAGCAGCCAATTCTTCACACCTCAAACTGACAATCACATCATAACACATACATACTCTCTCTCCTCCTTCTCTCCTCCTTCGGAGGCAGACGTTTCCAAACGTGTCCTTTTCATGCATCCTACTACCTGTCCGCTTGATCCTATCCCCACTCACCTCCTTCAGGCCATTTCTTCTTCAGTTATACCTGCACTCACTCACATTATCAACACCTATTTTCACTCTGGTACATTTCCCACAGCATTCAAGCAGGCTCGGGTAACCCCACTGCTTAAGAAACCCTCTCTAAATCCAGCACTTTTAGAAAACTACAGACCGGTATCCCTTCTTCCATTCATTGCAAAGACACTTGAGCGAGTTGTGTTCAACCATCTCTCTATGTTTCTTGCACAGAACAATCCCCTGGACAACAACCAGTCCGGCTTCAAAAGCGACCCCTCAACTGAGACTGCCCTGCTCACGGTTACTGAAGCATTGACACTCAACTCTACTTCTCATTCCAACCAGATGATCCAACGGTAGCTGTTCGCATTGCAGCCTGTCTGACAGACATCTCTGGCTAGATGAAGGACCACCACCTTTAACTCAACCTTGCGCAGTCAGAACTGCTTGTGGTCTCAGCCAACCCAGCACTTCTTCGCAACTTCTCTATACAACTAGGTTCATCAACCATAACTTCTTCTAGGACAGCCAGAAACCTTGGAGTTTTGATTGATAATCAGCTTAGCTTCACAGACCATATTACTACAACGGCCCTGTCCTGCAGATTTGCTTTATACAACATTAGGAAGATTAGACCCTTCCTATCAGAGCAGGCCACACAACTCCTTGTCCAAGCTCTTGTTCTCTCCAGACTGGACTATTGTAATGCTCTCTTAGCAGGTCTTCCGGCATGCACTATCAAGCCTCTGCAACTGATCCAGAATGCTGTGGCAAGAGTGGTCTTCAATGAGCCGAAGAGAGCGCACGTCACACCTCTCTTCATCAGTTTGCACTGGCTGCCAATAGC
>NW_015659947.1:174020-183500 GCF_001515625.1 Sinocyclocheilus rhinocerous | reverse complement strand
TTGGGCCCAATTTGGATATTTTCACTTAGGGGTGTACTCACTTTTGTGGCCAGCGGTTTAGACATTAATGGCTGTGTGTTGAGTTATTTTGAGGGGACAGCAAATTTACACCGTTATACAAGCTGTACACTCCCTACTTTACATTGTAGCAAAGTGTCATTTCTTCAGCGTGGTCACATGAAAATATATAATAAAATATTTACAAAAATGTGAGGGGTGTACTCACTTCTGTGAGATACTGTATGTATATAACCTATAAATGGGTTTGCTTGAAGATGAAAGCTAATTCAAGCGCAACGTTTTGTTTTCATTGTTCTTTTTTCATGTATTTTCACATATGCTGGTAAGACGCTACAGGTGAACATTGGGTAAAAACAAATAAAAATTCCTGTGAAAATTCCTATAAAAAATTATCACAATAATTTTCTATTACAAATCACTTATATTTGAGCAATATCACACAAGCAAAAATGTTCACAGCCTTACTTATAATTGGAAAACAGCACAATCGCAACTACTGTATGTTGAATGAATGATTTAATGAATCACTCATAAAGACAGTCACACATTTCGTTTCTGAATGAATCAGTGTTTTGAACAAATTGGTTGAATGAATGATTTACTAACTCACTGACAAGGTTGGTTTCTGTATGAATCAGGCTTCAAATAAATAGGTTTAATTGTTTAATGGACTGTAACTTGTAACTCTGTTACTTACAGAAAGAGTCATTAAAAAAATCCCACCACTGATGCACAGACTGACAAAAAAATCTCAATTTACCTTTGCTGTCATAAACATCTTGATTTTTCATATTTCCTAATTATAAGTTTGCTTAATGACAGTTGATTCAACCACTAGTTTTATATATCATTGCCTGTGATTTCACCATTCAACTCCAAACCAGAAAAAAAAATAAACCAGCACTTAAACTGAATATTTAATGCCTATAATTCTATATACCTATATCTCATGCATGTTAATTACCCACAGTGATGATGACATATTATTGTTGCTTGAATATATTTAACATAGTAGACCAAATCAATACCAAAAAGGCCAAACTGTGATGGATGCACTTTGTGCTGACACAGAGCTCTAAACTCAGGGGGATAGAGAGCCAAGAGCTCCCATAGCTACTGAATTAATAATAAGCATGGGTACTGCTGATTGGCCCCCTTTCCCTGCAGGGCAAAAGCAGCCCGCGTCTCTAAAGCCCTGATTGATTAGCTGCTTATTATTATATGGGTTAAGACTTTGATATGACCGGCCTGTTTGAAAACACACACATCAAATGTGCATAAAAATAGTACAAGTATATGCATATTACAATATGCATAATCAATTCAGAGCAAACCGAGTCAAGAATAGAGTTTGTGCAGTTTGCCTCATAGTAAACAATTGTTCTGTGAAGTAGAATATCTTTGTGTGAGATGAATGAAATTGAGTCCCAAAAGTAGCATGTAGTTTATCAGACTCCATTTCCTTAGTCAAAAAGTCTCTGCAGAACATGCTCTTCAGGATTCAAGGTTGCTAAAGGCTCTAGCCTTAAAGCCCTAATCAATTTTGGGTTTGACTCTTTGAGCTCCACACTTACTTACCACAACCTTGAGGCACCACAAAGAGAGTGAGACGGGAATTAAGGCTTCTAGTACAGCTGTCCAATCACAGCGCAGGACCCAAGGGAGGATATGAATTGTAATGAGCTAGAGAGAGAGAGAGAGAGCGGTATGGATGAAGGCAAATCTTCGTGAATGTGATTTTGTACCCTTCTGATGTTTTATCAACATATAAGGGCTATTATTATTATATATATCAGGCCTTCCGGCATGTACTATCAAGCCTCTGCAACTGATCCAGAATGCTGCGGCAAGATTGGTCTTCAATGAGCCGAAGAGAGTGCACGTCACACCTCTCTTCATCAGTTTGCACTGGCTGCCGATAGCCGCTCGCATCAAATTCAAGGCACTGATGTTTGCCTACAAGACAACCACTGGCTCTGTGCGCCCTCCAGAAGCTTGCGCTCTGCAAATGAACGACGCCTCGTGGTACCATCCCAAAGAGGCACGAAATCACTCTCACGGACCTTTACCTGGACTGTTCCAAGCTGGTGGAACGACCTGCCTATCTCAATTCGAGTCTTTGGCCATCTTCAAAAAACGTCTAAAGACATCTTTTTCGTCAGCACTTGCCTAACTAATGCTAACATTTTCTTATTCTATTTGTCTCTTTTTCTGGGGAAAAAAAACTGGTATGTGTACTGTGCTAGACTAACTGAGATTTGTTACAGCACTTGTATACTGTTGCCCTCCTATTGGTATGAATTGCTTCTATTTGCTCTTCTCAATTTGTAAGTCGCTTTGGATAAAAGCGTCAGCTAAATGATTAAATGTAAATATAATAGTTTTGTGTGAGGAACAGATGTTTGGGAATCCACATTAATATATTTACATGGTTCAGAAATCACACGTTATCCACTGGCTGCAAAAGCAAATGCACAGAGGCAGAATGGAAGAGGCATACCGTACATCTTGCCCTCATCAGAGAGAATGATCTTGCGTCGGCCGCAGGGCGGATAGATGGCCAGCGCCTCCTGAAAGCTCTGCTCGATATCTGGACTCCACACGCCCTCCGCATCGTTCTCCAGAGGCTTATCCAATCCCTCACTCAGCTCCTCGCTAGCGCCCCCCGGAGAGGACGCTGATACCCACTCGGACGACAGGGTGGTGGTGGGAGAGGGCAAAACACCCTAGTGGATACTGATGGGCCGGCTGAGGCTCTGGAAAAGGCCGTGGCGGGTTTTTCCAGGTCTGGAACGGTGCAGGTGCTCAATTCTATAGAAGAGAATACGTTTAGTTAGAGTTGCATTGGATTGCTAATCTAAAAATGGCACAAACGATATGCAAATGCAGTAAAATACATTGAAAATATAGCTGCAAGCAGCAATTACACGCATTGGAAGGCTGAACAGATTGATTTGGTCATTGCACTCACAGTGGTATAGGTAGAGCTAAAATTAATACGCATTTGTAGCTTTACGACTTTAGACCAGTAGGTGGCACTGTCATCACATTTTGTGATATTCTTATGGCCATATATTGATGATGCATATAAAGTTTTGTGTTAATACATGAAAGCATTGCCAAGATAATTCCTAACTTCCTGTTTGGCGTCTTCACAAGCAAGTTTGCTAAGATTTATTGGTAAAACGGTGTTGAATATCAAACATTCAGTAAGTAAATTTTGTGAGACTTGGTCTGAAGATTCACTGTTTTCCAAATAAACCTTAACAAAGTTGCTTGTGAAGATGATAATCAGGAAGTCAGAATTGTCTCGAAAGATTCAGTTTGGGGCAAAGTTTGGATGAACTTTGTAAAACAGTGGAGCATGAATCCATTAAAATGGCATGAACAACACATGGGAAACCATGTATCATGTCTGTAACAGGAATATTTTGCTAGTTTAAGTGTTTTAATCACACGTTCACTAGTAGGTGTCACCAAACTGCCCATGTATGCTATGCAGCCTAGCACCCATCTTCACATGAAAAATGTAAAAAAACATGAATAGATGAGTTTGTTTCTTCATCAGATTTGGAGAAATGTAGCATTGCATCACTTGCTCACCAATGGATGCTCTGCAGTGAATGGGTGCCGTCAGAATGAGAGTCCAAACAGCTGATAAAAACATCTCAATAATCCACAAGTAATCCACACCACTCCAGTCCATCAGTTAACATCTTGAGAAGTGCAAAGCTGCGTGTTTGCATATATATTATTAAAGTTTTTTTTTTATTTAAACCATTGCTTCTGGCTAAAATATGAGTCCATAATCTCGCTTCCTCCAGTGAAAAAATCCATCTCCTGTTGTCTCTCACATCAAAACCCACCCACATATTTGTTTAGAACTGTTTTTGCTTGTAAACGGCGCTTGATCTGTGCAGATTTCTCTCTGATTCAGATGAGACGACTTATTGACTGGAGAAAGCAATATTATGGATAGAGGACTCGTATTTCAGTTGGAAGCAACGGTTTGAAGATAAAAACATCTTAATGATGGATTTGTTTCTTACAAACACGCAGCTTTTCACTTCACAAGATGTTAATTGATGGACTGGAGTGGTATGGATTATTGTGATGTTTTTATCAGCTGTTTGGACTCTCATTCTGACGGCACCCATTCACTGCAGAGGATCCATTGGTGAGCAAGTGATGCAATGCTACATTTCTCCAAATCTGATGAAGAAACAAACTCATCTACATCTTGGATGGCCCGAGGGTGAGCACATTTTCAGCAAATTTTAATTTTTGGGTGAACTATTCCTTTAATATCATCTGGGACCACTCAATGGAAAAAAACACTGTTATGTCATCCAGATTAGCCATTGCTATTGCAGATGTTGCTATATTGAGTTGTAGCACAGCGATGTTGTCGACAGGGTTCCAGACGGGTATCAACACGGCGTGAATGAGATGACCCCCAGTCATCAGAACGCTCCCCAGACTCCATAATCCTACTTGGAAAAAGTGCCTTGGTTCCGAAATCACATTAGGAGGAGACGCAGAGTGACACTGCGTCTGCAGACACATAACTGCAATCAGAAGTGGCCTGCAGCCAGACAGGGCTATTTTAAGAGGTCCGTCTCAAACGGACATGATCAGGGGTCCCTCAAAACAAAACACACGCTTTGCTATTCAAACTTCAGACTTTACGAGTTCATAAGAACGCAAAAAACAAGGAGAGATCATTGTAAGTGATTAGTACTACACACAAATATAAGTTTTCTCTGGGAATTGTGGTGTTTGTGAGTGTGTGTACAGGAAGATTAGAGCCACTGAGCAACAGTGCGTCACGCTCGCGTCTGACTCAATCACCCCGTTTTCCTCTGAGCTCGACTTCCTGTACAAAACTCACAGATCGGACCAAATGCCCTCGAGTTTCATAACCAAACTAATGCATGATGCAGAACAGAGTCCAAAAACAAAATATAGCACCATTTCACACATTTACACAATTTTTGTGAGTCACTCCATGCATTTATAACGTGCAACAAAATGCTAATCACTACAAAAATAAAAAACAGCAAACTCGACTGTATGTACATGAGACGTTTTTTCTCTGGTTCGGATATCAGTGTAAACTGGCACATGTAAAGCCAAAATGGAGTAAAAATGAACATGCGCAGACCAAAGAGTCAGAGTCAGTTAGAATTATTTATATACTACTGTATTTATTAATATTTTGAATAAACTTAAATTTTTATATTTTCAGTTTTCATACAAGTTTTCAGTTATAATATTTTTGTTATATGCTTTTGACATTTTCATTATTTTTTCTAAAAACATTTCTATTAAGTTTTATTTTTTATTTCAGTTTTAATATTTTTACTTAATTTTTTTATTTTTAAAACTTTTCTAACATTTCTCATTTTCACTTATTTTTATGTATTTCATGTAATATTAACTTTTTTTTTATTTCAATTACTGAACACGGTTTTTAATAGTTTTAGCCAACACTAACAATACTGGCGCCTTCCAAAAAAGTTTAAATCTAGCTGGACATTGGATTTTTTATTATTTTGTGGCTAAGAAAACCCCTTAATCGTGGTAAAATCACAAAAATTTTAGATTTAAAAAAAAAAAAACTTTAGTTTATCATGTGTTTATATGTATTTATATTTGCATACACAAGTAAAGATTTTGGAGAAAATTAAAGGGATAGTTCATCCAAAAATTAAAATTATGATATCGATTACTCATCCTCCAAACTTGTATGATTGTCTTTCCTCTGTGGAAAGTCATACAGGTTTGGTAAAAACATGAGGGTGAGTAAATGACTATATAAAACCTACGCTCACACACAACACACACACACACACACATACACACACACAGATATACATTCACATGTGTGTGTGTAACTCACATTCAGAACAAATACACACACAGCATATAAACAAACATAAACACACAGAGACACACAACAAAATCCACTTTAATCAGAGCTGGAATGTAAAGCTGAGAGTCACAGTGAACCTACACACACACACACACACACACAGTATATTAGCTATGGGTCATACATTAATTTAAAGCTCATATTGTTTAACAGTGATTTTGTAGCTGGAGGGGCCAGTCAGTTCTGATCAAGTGAGTGTCTCGTTAAGAGTGTCTCTAATAACGTCGTGTTAACGTGATAATAGCACTAAAACAACACAACTGCCTTTAAGGTTAAATGTGGCTAACGCTGCAGCAAAGCAAATACAACAGTAGTTTAATGGTGAAAAAAAAAAATATATATATATATATATATATACATATATAAGACAAATATAATAACTATTATCCAATAGCTCTGTGAACATAATACACAAATTATAAAAAGTATCTTTCTTTGTTTTATATGGGCTGTTGAAATCCAGGATTAACTTTGAGAAGCTGCTGTGTGTGTTTAGCTCAGGCTCAACTCTTAATCTCAGTAACACAATACACACACATGAAAGCAGATATTCACACACTTACAAACACATACACACACACATTTGTGCAGACGGCCTGCTGTGTGTGTGTGTGTGTGTGTGTGTGTGTGTTTGAATAAGACACAGTGATTTCAGTCAGACACATGACAAAATGTCAGAACAAATCTAGAACGTTCTATTGCAACATCCTACAAGAAAACGTTCCTCATTTGCTTTACCTGAGAAAAACACAAATACTGATCACAACACGATAAAATAGAAATGCTTGTTTCTGCCAACAAAAAAAAAATCACATGTGAAAAAAAGTTTGTCTACGTAAAAAAGTGAAAAAAATGTGAAAAAAGGGAGATGTAAACTCAGAACTGCAAGATTTCGACTGCAATTTCATAATTCCTCAGAACTGCGAGTTTCAAATCTTGCAAATGTGAGTTTATATCTCGCATTTCTGGGTTTATATTGCGAAATTCTGAGTTTATATCTAGCAATTCTGAGTTTATTTCGTAATTTTGTGTTTTTATCTTGCAATTCTGTTTTTTTCCTCACAATTCTGGCTTCATACCTCGCAGTTCTGAATTTATGTCTCATAATTTGGGGTTTTATATCTCACAATTCTGAGTTTATATCCCATACTTTTGGGTTTATATCTCTCAATTTAGTTTGCATCTCGCAATTGAGTTAATATCTTGCCATTCTGAGTTTGTATCTCACAATTCTGACTTGTTTTCTATGTGAGATATAAACTCAGAATGGAAAAAAAAAAGCTTAATTTTTTTTATCCCTTCACGGAAATATGCTTCCATAATAAACTAATTACTCAGCATCCATGTGTTTGTTTGTCTTTACAAGATAAAACCTTTGTGTTACTCAATGATCAAGGTAAAAACAAACGTCTCTAGGTTACGTATGTAACCATGGTTCCCCGAGGGAACGAGACGCTGCGTCGAGATTCGCTTTGGGAACGCCCCTGTGTGACCACGTTCTGAAGCACGTGTAAAATCAGTCCAATGGAGCAGCGAGACGTCACGAGCGGGGTGACGTGAGCGCCAGGAAGTATAAAAGCGCATCCGGCAGAGCGCAAACCAGCTTCGATGAAGTAGCGCCTGCAGGGATGCAGGGAGTATGGCAAAGAGACGCAGCGTCTCGTTCCCTCGGGGAACCATGGTTACATACGTAACCTAGAGACGTTCCCCTTCAGGAACTCGAGCTGCGTTGATGTAGGAGACCACCGATGTGTTGTCTGTGCGGACAAGCACATGATGTCCCCTTAGGTCTGGAAGGAAGTGTGTCAGAGCTTGAAACACGGCCAGCATCTCCAGCAGGTGATGTGCCAAGTGAGATGATGGTCTTCCCACAGAAGTGACGTCTCGCTGCTCCATTGGACTGATTTTACACGTGCTTCAGAGCGCGGTCACGCAGGGGCGTTCAAAAAGCGAATCTCGACGCAGCTCGAGTTCCTGAAGGGGAAACGGAAATAAGGCATGCAGCAAACTGAACTCTACAGAAGAAAACGGACACAGACGGAGCCCAAGTGTGAAGACGCTCCAACTAAACACCACTTTATGGAGCTCTAATGAAACCTTCACACAGATGTTGCATTTAATAACGTTTCCCTGATGCTTTTTATTAAAATAACACAATATTCCTTCCCCTCCCTCCAGCGCCGCAGAAAGACCCCGAGCAGGTGGGCACTGGCCCCATTCCACCTGTTGTTCAGTAGATTATTCTGTCACCCGGGACGCAGAAGACGCAGGGCACTGACTCCTCACCACAACACTCGAAATATTTACCTATGAGGCCAGCTGACACAGAGCAGACCACTCTTTAACTCTTTAAGTTACCATTTTGATCTGTTTAGACTGACTTCGGATCATTAATTTGTCAACTAATTGACCCTTTTTCACAGACTGGTTATTAACAACATACATTGTTTTTTTTTTCAAAGTCGTACATAAAGATTATTGGAGAATGTTTTACAAGAAAATATTTCATTTATATTCTACGTTTTATTCAATGTGCAACTTGCCATAGTTGTTTGTGAAATTTACTAGCAATATCTTTTGCTAGTATTTTTTATGTTTTGTCTTGTTACTGAAGCAAATGGAAATTATAAATTTGTAATTGTTGTAATTTCCATTCACCACTATAGAAATTTAACCAACTATGACACTTCCGCTTCTGAATACCCAGGAAAAATGGAAATTATAAATTTGTAATTGTTGTAATTTCCATTCACCACTATAGAAATTTAACCAACTCACTCACTTCCGCTTCTGAATACCCAGGAAAAGGTTGGATAGATAGATAGATAGATAGATAGATAGATAGATAGATAGACAGATAGATAGACAGATAGACATACACTGATAGATCGATAGATCGATAGATAGATAGATAGATAGATAGATAGACAGATAGACAGATAGACATACACTGATAGATCGATAGATCGATAGATAGATAGAAGGAAAAACAACATTAACTTTGAACTCCTTCAATAGTGTTTAAAAGCATCCCATGATAAACTTCATGAAGTTAGCTGATGAATGTCTAGATATCAAATATAAATAATTCTCATTTGTGTCACATCATGCTTTGATCACTACATCATTCCCATACTTCTATTTGTGTTATTTCATAGTTTTCAACATTTTGCTATTATTCAACCATGTGAAAAATAGTAAAAAAAAAAAAACTTTGACTGGTAGTGTAAGTAAACAAATAAACAAAGAGTCTGTAACACTCAAATTAAGTGAAAGCCTACACATTAAAATGAAAATAATTTGTATTACTGAAATGAATAACACTAATGGTCTTGCTAAAGAAATAAATAAATAAACACTGAATTATAATAATTCACATAATTTAGGCTACATAATATTAATTGATTGTTATTTTTATCTTAAAACAAGATAGACAAGACAATCAATGATACACTCTAAAAAATGCTGGGTTGTTTCAACCCAATTTTGGGTCAAATATGGACTAACCCAACTGTTGGGTTAAA
>NW_015659947.1:172162-173579 GCF_001515625.1 Sinocyclocheilus rhinocerous | reverse complement strand
CAGTAAGGAGACACAGTTATGAGTTTGTTCCCCCATGGGTCTGAAGCTTAAGACCAGGAAGAGTTTGTGGATTTGAGGTTTTGAGAACCCCTCTGACCCACACTCCCCTGTGTTTCCAGGCCTTCATTTTTTTCTGAGCCCTGTGAAAGGAAACACTGGATAAATTATCAGCCGTTCTGAAGGCGACCTTGTTCCTCACAAAAAGGGGTGAAAAATTGATCCTTGTGATATTTCCACAAGCATTTTTATTCACCCAAACAACCCAGCATTTTTTAGAGTGTAATAATAATAATAATAAAAGTTTCCACAATTATTAAGTAAGCATTTTCTTTGTATTATTATACATTTTTTATATTATACACATTTCCCAAACATATTAAATTGGTTCATATGAAGAAAAACACCTGCAGACATTTGTTACTATTTTATCAATCCAAAGTTGAAGTTTATAATCGCGATAATTTGCGCAATAACTAACGAACTTAGTCGCTCTATGACGCAATTAAAGTTCCTCAGAAAGTTTCCGGCCGTTACGCGGGAGGAGCAGAAAAAAGAATGCGGGAATTCGGGGAAAAATTCCAAAAATTCCAAATATTCCATTGTTACATCACATTTCGTCATCAT
This sequence comes from Sinocyclocheilus rhinocerous, assembly GCF_001515625.1. Classification (NCBI taxonomy): domain Eukaryota; kingdom Metazoa; phylum Chordata; class Actinopteri; order Cypriniformes; family Cyprinidae; genus Sinocyclocheilus; species Sinocyclocheilus rhinocerous. The sequence continues at coordinate 172,955 of NW_015659947.1, read as the reverse complement.
GTGTCAGAATAACCGCTTCAGTGAGTGAGGAGAAGATCTGTACAGCTGTACAAGTTACTCTACATAAAGATTTAGATTTTTAAATAATTGCACAAACAAATACCACTATGAAATATGTAAATAAATTGCATTCTTACCTGTCTGAAGGAACAGTAGGGAAAATGAAGCGTTTTGGGGGTAAAACCTGCCTGAGTGACTGGAAGTGCGCGAGGAAGGCTGGAATTTCAGGAATTGGCTGCAGTATAACACGAGGAGCAGACAGGAGGAGGGAGGGAGGAGGGAGGTGTGAGGGGAGGTCCTGGGATTGAAAAGGAAAAAGGAGCAGTCTTAGTGTGGAGAGAAAAGGAAATAAGCCTGGATCCAGAGGGATTCACATTGTTCTGGTCAGTAGAGACAGCTGTGTCCTAAAGTCCTGGATGTGAAAAATAGTAAAAAAAAAAAAACTTTGACTGGTAGTGTAAGTAAACAAATAAACAAAGAGTCTGTAACACTCAAATTAAGTGAAAGCCTACACATTAAAATGAAAATAATTTGTATTACTGAAATGAATAACACTAATGGTCTTGCTAAAGAAATAAATAAATAAACACTGAATTATAATAATTCACATAATTTAGGCTACATAATATTAATTGATTGTTATTTTTATCTTAAAACAAGATAGACAAGACAATCAATGATACACTCTAAAAAATGCTGGGTTGTTTCAACCCAATTTTGGGTCAAATATGGACTAACCCAACTGTTGGGTTAAAAAGTTAATTTAAAAATGTAACCAAAATTTAACCCAACA
>NW_015659947.1:153669-171826 GCF_001515625.1 Sinocyclocheilus rhinocerous | reverse complement strand
AAAAAATGCTGGGTTGTTTCAACCCAATGTTGGGTCAAATATGGACTAACCCAACTGTTGGGTTAAAAAGTTAATTTAAAAATGTAACCAAAATTTAACCCAACAGTTGGGTTAGTCCATATTTGACCCAACATTGGGTTGAAACAACCCAGCATTTTTTAGAGTGTAATAATAATAATAATAAAAGTTTCCACAATTATTAAGTAAGCATTTTCTTTGTATTATTATACATTTTTTATATTATACACATTTCCCAAACATATTAAATTGGTTCATATGAAGAAAAACACCTGCAGACATTTGTTACTATTTTATCAATCCAAAGTTGAAGTTTATAATCGCGATAATTTGCGCAATAACTAACGAACTTAGTCGCTCTATGACGCAATTAAAGTTCCTCAGAAAGTTTCCGGCCGTTACGCGGGAGGAGCAGAAAAAAGAATGCGGGAATTCGGGGAAAAATTCCAAAAATTCCAAATATTCCATTGTTACATCACATTTCGTCATCATGTGTCAGAATAACCGCTTCAGTGAGTGAGGAGAAGATCTGTACAGCTGTACAAGTTACTCTACATAAAGATTTAGATTTTTAAATAATTGCACAAACAAATACCACTATGAAATATGTAAATAAATTGCATTCTTACCTGTCTGAAGGAACAGTAGGGAAAATGAAGCGTTTTGGGGGTAAAACCTGCCTGAGTGACTGGAAGTGCGCGAGGAAGGCTGGAATTTCAGGAATTGGCTGCAGTATAACACGAGGAGCAGACAGGAGGAGGGAGGGAGGAGGGAGGTGTGAGGGGAGGTCCTGGGATTGAAAAGGAAAAAGGAGCAGTCTTAGTGTGGAGAGAAAAGGAAATAAGCCTGGATCCAGAGGGATTCACATTGTTCTGGTCAGTAGAGACAGCTGTGTCCTAAAGTCCTGGAAAATAATCCTCAAACACTTTCTTTGTGTTAAGTATTAAAAGATTTAAAAATGTAAATATTAAGGTATTTATATCTAATTAATGTGTTACAAAAAATAAACAGAATATGGTATGTGTGTGTGTGTTTATTTAAATGTATATATATACCTATTCTTAATCTTAAACATAATTATTGCAGAAATTGTCACCATTGGAAACTATATATATATATATATATATATACAGTGTATAAGTGTTTATTTATATATATGCATTTATATAGATTAAAAATATGAAATATCTTTTTTTGGGGGGGTTAACACCATCTTGTTTTACGTTGCTGTGCTTGTTACTTGTTTAAAACATTACTCGTTTTACCTTGGAGTACCATGTAAATACCATAGTACATGTAGCTTTACTACTAACACTGCTTGCCTTTTTAAGGGTAAACACTCATTTGGAGAATAGTACAGTGATGCACTCTAAAAAATGCTGGGTTAAAAACAACCCAGGTAAAATATGGACAAACCCAGCGACAGGGTTGTTTTGACCCAGCGGTTAGGTTAAATGTTTAACCCAGCCTTCTGGGTAGTTTTATTTAACTCAGCTATTCTTTAAAAATTACTATATGGCTGGCTTAAAATGAACCCAAAATAGGTTGTAAATTAAAAATTTAAGACACATAATTACTAGAGGCATCAGCTATAATCAAAAGGTGAGCATTTATTAATAAGCAATTTTTTTTAAAAAAAAGGTTATTATTTAATTATTATTTATTCAACTTATTAATAAATGTTCATTTGTTGAACATAATAAATGTTCATTTCCAACCTATTTTGGGTTCATTAAATAAAACTACCCAGAAGGTTGGGTTAAACATTTAACATAGCATTTTTTTAGAGTGTGGTATTAGATGGTATTTTGATATATACTCAATTAATGCCATATTCATGTAATAGCCTGATATGTTTTCATGGGACTCCAAGCAATTACCACGTCCTCAAATATCATGAAAAAGCTGTTTTTGTTTGGAAAGTGTCAGTACTTTTCCTGATGTTAAGGCAATAGGAACACCTTTTTTGTTTTCATACAGAAATTTCTCAGATCAGAGGCGCTGTTTGGTGTCCAACAGATTTTGGAGCCCTCTACAGGACACAAACAAAACTGCACCTAAAACCAAATCCAAAGGTTAGAAGGCTTGGAGAAACACCTGAATCCAAGGCTCATGGGACATCCTGTGCAGTAAGATGCCTGTAAACATACAACAAATACAGTACATGATGGAGACGCCACATCTAAGACTCTAGAATTGAGCTCCAACGCAACGCAGGAATTCAGGTGACCTGACAAAGCCTGCTGAGAAGAAAACAATCCAAATAAAATCTTATTAAACACTGTTTATTACAGTAAGCACTCAAGTTCAAGCACCTCTAGTGGTGTTCCTGTAATGCACTCAAGACAGAGAACATCTCCAAACTCCCAACTTTGTTCTGGTTTCGGTCAAGAACCTTTTCCGTAATAATAATTCTAGAACAGTTCCGATCCTGCAGTCTCAAGATTCTAGATTTTTCCCCCCGTTTTTAAACACAGAACAAAATTTGATTCAGTCACAGTGGTGGCATGTTTCTCGGAAACCCCGAAGTGGTCGACGGTCTCGAGTCTGTAACGTACTACGATAAATATGACAAATGACAAACTAACAACATCATTTTGATTTTATGGGAAACATATAAAGTTTTACACAGGAAGTCATAAAGGTCTTATTATTTCTAGAAAGAATATAAATTAATTTATAGCCTTCTGTTTCAGAAGAAGTTGTACTCTATGTAGTAAACGAGAGAAAGAACTGTACAAGGCCGCTTCTGTTCTGGGGTTTCAATCAAGTCCTGTAAGGTCCGTGTGGTTTGGGGAACTAGTGTTTTCCGTTGCCTTTGGTCCTCAGGTCCTGTCGGGTCTCCGTAGCCCCTCCTGCTGGTCTGTTTTGGGTCAGACGATCTGGTGAGAGTGAGTCTATCATACACGTGCTACACGTCTAGTGTTCACTTTTTGGACAGGAATTTCATCTTGTGTCCTAAGAGAAAAGAGAGAGGAAAGAGAAAGGCTCAAAATCCCACTCAGACACAAATCTTTATTTACTTCACAAATACTGGTCCATCAGACTAAGGCTGTTCAGAATGGAATACCAGCTCACTGCATACTCTGATGCATACTTTTTTTTTTAACATTGCTGAAAAATAGCTATTTTGCATTTTAGTCCATTTTTGTCAGTTTAAGTTCATCCAGTTATTTAGAGATTTAAAAAAAAAAAATCAAATTGAGTGGATTGCATTGAATTTGTTGATTGCACGGTATTTGCGCTCAATGCAAAATGTTATCTCTATAAAATAAAATATATAAGAAATAAAATATAAACATTTATTTATATATATATATATATATTGTATTTTGCATAGACCACTGTGTGGAATACTGTATTCCAAAATACAATGTGGTAAATAAATGGCATTAAATTATATAATAATTATAATAATAATATATATTTGTATTTATTGTGTGTGTGTCTGTGTGTGCGTTTAATACAATTTATTCAATCAAAACCTTAGTACTTTTTTTTAACAGGTCCCGAATAAGAATCAGTTCTAAATTTCCAGCCAGACTGATCAGGATATTCTATATCTACTGTATATATATTCTATATTCTATATATAGAAAAGATATGCATATACTGCAGAAACGGTATGTCATTCCAAACATGCCCTAATTCTTTGATTTGATTCTTTGATTAGATCTGCATTACCTAAACCTTTGAGGAACTTGTTGACGCCTCTGTTCTCACTGCCTGGCAGAGAATCGAGGTAATCCTGAGCCCTCATCTCAAACAAACCTGTTCAGAAACACAATATGGCTGTTAAACACTACTATAAAACACTATAAACGGTTTACAAATCCTCACATATAAAGTGTATTTCCCAAGATTCAAACCTTTCAGGCCCTGCCTCCGAAACTCTCTTTCCTGCACAAACCCCGCAAACATCTGCGTCTCCATGAAGACCTCCAGGAATCTGCGCAGGCTCTTGGAGGACACAGCTTTACGAAACGCCTCGCGCTGGAAGGACGAAGGAGTCGGAGAGGAGGAAGACGAGGCAGAGGATTCTTCATCACGGTCACTGCCGCCCATAAAGAGCGAGTAATGACCCACAATCTCCACGAAGAACCGCACAAACGCCTCTGACACCACACTGCTCAGAGAACTGGGCTCTAATGAGGAAAATGAAATGAAAACTAGTCCATGAAAAAAATCATCACACCTGATCCAATCCAAATCCTTTCACATTACATCGCCCTGCATCATATTTGCTGAATATTTGTAAGCTGAAGAAGTCTTGTATTCTCCCTTAATCAGCAGAAAAACTGCCACAAAAACATGATTGCTGTCTTCATCTGAGTCAGATCACAACTATTTGTTCAATTCTCAGCACATTTTCACTTGCATGATATTATTTTATGCCTAATCCTGATTTCAAGGTTAAAATTACGGCCAGTGATGCAAACAAGAGCTGGATGCTTTCTGCATCCAAACAGCCACAGAAAATGACAGATTTTGTGGGGAAAAAAAGCTTATTTTGCAAAGTTCTTTGACATTAAATAGAGCATCAGAACATATTTTCCCACTCCTTTGCTGATTGTAAGTTAAATGATAAATACTGAATACTTACTTTTGTCATTAAAGCCAAAACTTTTGAAATTTGACTGCTTTTGTTATTTTGACAATTATAGTTAACTAAAACTGAAAGTAAAACTCTTTTAAAAACCAAATTTTGTTACTTAAAAATTAAAATAAAATAAAATAAAATAAAATAAAATAAAATAAAATAAAATAAAATAAAATAAAATAAAAATCTTTTTATTTCAGCTAGATGCCAAGGCAACATTTCTCAGTTTAATTTAGTTTAACTTGATGTAGTAAAATAACCAAAACTAAAATAAAAATTAATAAAAACTATATAGACATATATAAAATAAACTACTAAAAAACACAACAAAATTAATAAAATTTTAACTAAAACTAAAATGAAAACAGAAAATCTAAAGACAAAAAACTATAATAGCATCTTAATGGTACTAAAATAACACTGTTGACAAGCGCATTAAAGCTGATACATATATATATATATCATTTCAAAAATCTTCGGTAACACTAAAAGCCTTGTATAATAATATATGTGCAATGCATTATAAAGGTATTCATAATGTACAATGTAATGCATTATGTTTTCATAAATAGCCAAAGTTAAAATGCAGTAAATTATTTGAAGTTTTATTTGTCATGAGTTTTAATGCATTATACTTTCTAAAGGCGTAACAATTAATAGATAAGTATTATAATGAATTTTAACTGTGGTTACAATTTTCCATGAGATCATACAATGCATTATATTTATAGGCTTTAAGTAAAGTATTACCAAATCATTCTTATTTTGTAAACAAACAAAAAAAATACATGATGGAAAGTTTTTATTGATGTTTTTGAACTCAGCATCATCAGCTAATATTAGGTCTTTTTTTTCAAGATGCAGGGCTGTGTTATCTTTCTAACCCCTGAATATAACGGATCAGACGGTAAATTACCGTTTGGATGATCTGCCACGTCACACGCCAGTTCCTTCCTCCGTTCTAGAACGTGTTCGAGAGCAGCCTGGAGTTTATGAGGCAGAATTGAATCCTCGTCGTCCATCTGAAACAGAAAACACAAACACAGACTTGCTTTGCTTCATCATTGAAACACAGAACCAGCATAAATTAAAACGATAAGACAAAAACTGCATTCAGCAGCCATCGAGTACCGTACCTGTCGCAGGAAACGACTGTTGCCAAGGTCGACCACCAGGACCTGAAAGAGAGCAGAGGACACAGTGACGTCATTTCCTCCTGCACTGGCGATCTCAGCCTTTTCCCCCTATCGCAGCTAATGTGAAGAGGTCAGAGGTCAGGGCTGCCCACCTGAACAGGAAGTGCTCAGAGAGAAATATTAGAAATGTGTCCAGCCTCTGATCTTCTCTGTTAAAGAGCCCAATCCGGTTCTTTTGTCTATCCGTAAATGTATGTATATATATAGAATATTAACACCGCACCCTAGACTTTATTGGTCTTGTTTCCTTCCCACATTAGTCATAATGAGGTGTAACATTCAAGAGGTCACAGGTCAAAATAGCTCTGGAGACATTCTCTGGCTATGTTCCTAACAGCATACTACCATATCGACTGTATTACTTTAGCAGTATGCAGGCTGTGCATCTGCCAAAATGTGCAGTATACAACCAGAGAAGTGCATGGAATACTCTATCCCACAATGCAATGCAATTGCAATCTCTGTCTTGACTCATTATTTGGTCAAACTGTTAAAAACATAAATAAAACTGTTACAGAATGCTAAAAATGTATTTATGGTATTTATTTTCTTTAATGGGATGGGAAGGGAAGGGAAGGGAAGGGAAGTGTGACCAAGTATGGTGACCTGCATACTTTCGCACTTACTATTAAATAAGAATACAGTATACAGTAGAAAGTACATTTTGTAATTGTGTTATATATATACACGTATATGTTAATGAATATTAATTCATACAGTCTTACATACTGACATACTGCAGAAATTGTGCACTATTGAATGCATTCGTGGTGTCTCACCTCCTCTAGCGGGAGCTCTTTGAGACGGGCCAGAGAGCTGGAGAGCAGCCCGACTATGAAGGGGGTCGGTGTACAGACGATGTCCATCATGGACGGCGGCAGGACCGGGATGTACGTGTGCTGCCAGGTGAATGGGTACAGCAGAGCCACCATGGCATGACAACATTTAGAGAGGGTGCTAAAGAGAAAGAGTCAGAGCTAATCATGACTGTGCTGACACATTTACACCAGCAGATGGCAGCAAAGAAGAATCAATCAGTGCTGTTTGCTAAAGCTGGCATCAGTGTTACTACTATTGCTCATTCTTTGAATACCTTTAAATGCTGCAGAAATTAAACAATACAAGAAATAACAATAATATTTTTTATAAAAAGCTATTTTAGGACAATTATGATTTTTGCATTGTGACATTTCACTGAGCACATTTTCTCTCCAAATTTTCATTACTGCACAAAAAAATGAATATTTTAATAAAAAAAATAATAATAATGTTTATTTTTTTTCATTACTATGAAGAAAATATTTAATTGGAAACAAAAAATTGATGATATTAGCCAAAATAATTGCTAAATGATTTTGGTGTGAAATATGACTCATTAAGTCGCCCATTAAGATTAAAAAATGCGTTTAAAAAAAAATCTTAAATATAATATTTTTCCATTAGCAGATTGGAAGCAATAATAACAACAAGAACAATAAGAACAATCAACAATAATTATTATCAGTTTATCATTCTTATAAAAAAAATATATTTTTATTCAAATAAATATAAATTTAAAAAAAATTATTATTATTAAATTAAATTAAATTATTATTAAACATTGTTCAAAGTAATAACAATAATAATAACAATGAGAAAAACAATCATTATTATCAGTTTATTATTGTTATTAAAAAAATTCAAATAAAATAAAAAAATAATCCAATGTTATTATTCAACATTGTTCAAAATATGTAATAACAATAATAATAAAAATGAGAAAAACAATCATTATTATCAGTTTATCATTGTAATAAAAAATAAATTATAAAAAATAAAATTTAAAAAATACATTTTTAAATTTTTCACTTGTTTTCACTGAATGCATTATTTTATTTCTTATTTTTTAACAGCTATTTTTGCTCTGTAATCTTGATGTCTTCAGTCTGTGAAGAGCTGTTTCCATCCACTAAAACTCAATCTTTACTTATTAGGACACAGATTTATTTGAGGGACGACACATAATACGATTCTTGTGTCAGTGATCTCTTCCTGTGTCCATCAGCTGTGGGAGGAGATATATTTCGCCAGCTCATCTTGCTCAACACCATCTCAAATGCTCTTTTTAGGGAGGATGCTGCTTTGATGATCCCTAAGAAGAGACCCGGCTCTCGTTACAGGCCCAGAAAGTCATGTGAGCACTAGTCTCTCAGCTTTTTCCGTAGAAAAAAAAAAAAACACTGGGGTTGACTTTTGTTCCCAAGGCGACTATATAACACAACGGCATTTTTTCCATATCTGTCTTGAGCTGTGAAAAATGGTTCCACAAGCTGCACTTTTTCCCCTCTTGCCATGTCATATCTTTTCATTCTTCCCTTGTCCTCTTTTGGGTTCACGCACAAACACACGTTTATTTATTTGACCTTAAGAATTCTGATAGACACCATTTAAACAAGTGGACATCCAGAACAAGCACCGCCTACTCGCCTGTCAATCAACCTCTGTATCAAAGCAAGGGTTCTAAACTCGGTTATATCGCTGGTCGAGATACTGAAAACATTATTGGAAGTGGCAGCAGGTGTAAAAGGGTCATACCTGAGTTTATCCGCGGTGAAGATGACCCTTCGCTCCAGCAGAAGAGAAGCAAACACCCGCAGAAGCAGACGCAAGCTCAGAGAGGAAAACAAACACTCGAAATCCACATGCTCCAGACGGGAATCTGAAGGCCGACATAATTCTATCACCTACGTAAGGAGAGAGAGAAACGCGACTAGCTTTGAGACTCATCTGTCATGTCGAAACGTTCAATGTAGAATTCCAGAAATTATTTTCAGCCACTTGCAAGGCCTTTTATATACTGACCTCTGTTCCTGAACCCGGCAGAAAGTTCTTAATGCTGATGGTTCTGCCCGGCGCTGGGAACGGAGCCTCCATTATTCCTCTCATAAAAGGCTGGACCAGCGCTGGGGACATGGCTCGTCGCTTCTCTACCTCATCCAGGATCTACATCAGACAGACATTTTGATGTCCTGAATCTACAGGGGTTTGTTTAACCACTGTTTTATTCATTTTTGCCCCTTACACGTTATTCCAAATAAATAAATATAATAATAATACCAATGAGAATAACAATAATTATTGTCAGTGTATCACTGTACTAAAAATATTTTTAAATTAATTTTTTGCCCATCATCCATGCATTATTTAACATAGTTCAAAATAAAAAAATTAAAAAAGATAATAAAAATAATAATAATAATACATTTAACTTTTTATCATTGTAATAAAAATGAATGAATTGAAATAAAAAATAAAAAAAAACTAACAACGAAATGAAAAGAAATTAATTAAATTAAATAAATTTTAAAAGCATGTCTTAGGGTAAGAGGCCCCCTTTAGGGCTTAATGTTGATTACAAAACAAAACCAAAAAAAAAAGGAAAAAAATATATAATAAAATAAAATGAAAAAAATAAATAAATAAAATGAAAAAATATAAAATAAAATAATAAAATTATTAAAAATATAAAAAGCATGTCTTTAGGGTAAGAGGCCCTACATGCATTAATGTCTATGGCTTAATGTTGATTACCACTAAAAGATTATTTTAATAAAAATAAAATATAATAAAATTTAAAAAAAGCAGTTCCTGAATCTACTTCCGGAATCAACATATTAAACACACAAAGTCCTGACTAACCATCAGAGGGAATTTACAGGTTGATAAGAATCCCTTTAGTCTAACCCTCACCCCTTTCCCTATCCTTCATATCTAGGTTCTTGATAGGAATGTTGTTTCAGGACCAACAAGGATGTTCTGCTTGACAAAAATCAGTCAACATTCTTTGCAGCCAAATTTAGGATATTTTGAGGATATTTGCATACTGACAAAAGCACCAACACAGAGAAGCACAAGATAACAGATGCACACCGAGTCTGATGAAGAGTTCAAAGGTCAGATGAATTACCTTAGAGAACAGCTCAAAACAGCCCAGTCTGCTCACAATGCAGTAGACTTCAGGTAGACGCCTTCCTTTACCGCTGGGCTATAAATAAACAGAGCAATAAAATTGCTTTTATAAAACGGTTATTCCATATACGTAGTTAGGTTTCACAAAATAAAACGGAGCAAATAAAGTGTAATGATATTAATAAAAACAGTATTCTTCCACCAAACAATGTAGTTCCTCAGAAACAGTTGTGGTTGCAACAAAGTGGTTGCCGAGCAACACACAAGCGTAAACAAAGGTGTGTGTTTGTAGTGTAATATACAACAGCTTCGAAAGTGGCTCAGCCAATCAGAATCAAGGACCGGAACTCTCCGTTTTATAACACTTATTTCTAACTGTTGACTAGAAGTCACTCAAATGCAACAATATGTGACAAAAACGTAAAATGCTACAATTTGAAACATTGCTTTTTTAAACAAAATAGGCAGCATATACTGTGTACGAGTATTTGATAAACAGTTAGTTATTTCATTTCAAAGCCCATTAATATTTCATACATGTTTCGTAATAAATATCCAGCCTGTAGTAAATGTAAATCTCATTATTTTGAATAAATGTTTTCTGCAAAATGAGAAATAATGAGCAGCTCACCAGTAAACGTCGACAGTAGCCAAATCTTCGGCTCCCATCTTCTCCGGTTAAGACAAACGAGAATGTTTCACTATAAAGAACAGATTCAATTCAATTCCAATGAGCAAATGATTCCCAAACAGCACAAAAAGCATATATTTCAGGAAATAACAACAAATGTTGATTTGTGGGGCTGTAAACCATGTGGATACGATACCTGGGGAAATTGTCCACAGGTGCCCAGTCTTTAGCGTCAGGGAAACAGAACTGCGGAATGACTTTCAGCTGGTCTTCAGCCTCTCGCATAAACTTGAAGCTTCGTTCCAACTAACGAGGAAAAAGAATCAGGAACACAGATGCATGAACGTCTCGTGCTGATCTTTTAGGCCCAAATAGATCATATTTGTTCTGTAGTACATGTTGTTGGAAGAAAAATGTTTGTACCTTGAGAGGGAACTGCTGAGTGACTTCTGGTAAATACGGGACGCCTGCTTTGGTCTTATGAAGAGCCACAACCAGGAAGTACTCAAACAACTTCCTCTCCTGAAGTTCCATCAAGTCTCGCTCCAGAGTGCGATATCGACCGGTTTGCCTCAACATAGACTGGACCGACACTAATCTCTGACTGTGAGCTAAAACAGATGATGATGATGAGGAAGGATAAACAGAAAAGTATGACGTCTTTCCCCATAGAATTCATTGTAACTATATTAAAAGAACAGTTCACACAAAAATTAAAATTTGCTGAAAAGGTCATCCAAGATGTAGATGAGTTTGTTTCTTCATCAGATTTGGAGAAATGTAGCATTGCATCACTTGCTCACCAATGGATGTGAATGGGTGCCGTCAGAATGAGAGTCCAAACAGCTGATAAAAACATCACAATAATCCACAAGTAATCCACACCACTCCAGTCCATCAGTTAACGCCTTGTGAAGCCAAAAGCTGCGTGTTTGTAAGAAACAAATCCATCATTAAGGCGTTTTTAACTTCAAACCATCACTTTCGATTAAAATACGTCCTCGATCAATAATACTGCTTTCTTCAGTGAAAAAGTCGTCTCGGCTGAATCAGGAGAGAAATATGCTCAGATCAAACACTGTTTACAAGCCAAAACAGTTCTAAACAAATACGTAGGTTGGACAACAGGAGAACGTGTCATTGTTATTATGAATTATGGACTCATATTTTGGCCAGAAGAAACCATTTACAGTTAAAACGTCTTAATGATGGATTTGTTTCTTACAAACACACAGCTTTTCATTTCACAAGACATTAACTGATGGACTGGAGTGGTGTGGATTACTTGTGGATTATTGTGATGTTTTTATCAGCTCTCATTCTGACGGCACCCATTCACATCCATTGGTGAGCAAATGATGCAATGCTACATTTCTCCAAATCTGATGAAGAAACAAACTCACCTACATCTTGGATGGCCTGAGGGTGAGTACATTTTCATTTTGGTTGAACTATTCCTTTAAAGTCTGTGTAAAGGCAGTTCAGAGAATTGTTTCTAAACACATAAAACACATTGCTTTACACGGACTTTAATGTAAACTTGAAATTCAGTGGTATCTGACATTAAGCCGTAGACGTTAAGGCCTGAAGGACCTTTTACCCTTTAGTTTCTCCTCTGTGTCACTTTCAGACTCGCTGTTTTCGTCCGTCACTATACCGGAGAAGAGAGAGAGAGGTCAAAGGTCTCTAGAGAATCAGTATGCAGGTATTCACAGAGACATATTTCATGCTTGGATGCACATGTGTATCCTATAACGTAACATAATTCTATCATCCCTGGAAAAATGGGTCAAGCGCAACTGACCCAAAACTGTAAACGTGTCCATAAAGCTAAGTGGATGCACATGTGGCTCGGGCCCCGTACTGTCCCACAATGCAATGCACGTGGATTAGGCTGTAACTCTCTAGATGCAACAAATACGATCATCACACTATTATCCAAGGGACATAATTCTTACAATTCAATATAAAAACATGTATTTAAAATAAATAAATAAATAATTACATAAAAAATAAATAAATTTGTATTCAATAAAATTTAAAAAAAGGGGGGAAAAGAGTATAAACCAATTTTCTGGGTTGTGCAATGGAATGGAACATAAATTAACAAACAGAATAAAAAGTACAAAATAAATACAAATTCACAAATTATATATATATATATATATATATATATATATATATATGCATGTAATCAATTAAATGAAAAAGAAAATGACAAGCATGAGCAAACTGGATGCACTATTCCTTTAAACAGGAAAAAGTAGGTCTAAATTTAGCTAACATATAATGTTGCCCTCACAAACCTCTTCCTGAACTGGACTCGGTTGACTGCGAGACCCTTTTCATCCTCTTCTTTCCCCTTCGGGCCTCAAAGATGCCGTTGATTTTCTGCACCATCTGTTGAAAAAGAAAACAGTCATGGCTGTTGCTTTATCAGAGACAGCCCTTCCAAGTCTTTCGCAAAGGAGTTCTGAAGGAAATTACTTTTTCCTCCATTTTTCAGATTATTCTTAGGTGTCTCATCCGCCTGTCACATTTTTCTTGTATTTTTATTAGCAGTGGAAGGATGCCGAAGGGCCAGTGTCTCAGTCAGCGGCAGACCAGAACCATAAATCACTGATAAATCAAGGATTACACCGACTGGGCCCCTATTTTGACAGTACCTTTGGGATTTTCCTCCGCCGTCGGTTGTAAGGGTCCCCCGACAGACACGGGGTGTCATCCGGGCTGCTGGGTGTTGATGGAGGGCTGACCCGCGACGGGGACGCGATGCCGCCATCTCTGCCGGTCTTGCGTAGTTCCAATAGCTTGAAACAACGTCGCTCTGAATTCTGCCTGAAGAAACCAGGCTTGGAGGGGAGCTGTCAATGAAAAAATATCATTCAGAGTCAATTGCTAATGTTGTCATCATGTCATTCCAAACTTGTATGACTTTCAATCTTCCATGGGACACAAAAGTAGATGTTTTGCAGAATGTACCAGCTGCTCTTTTCAATATAATAAAAGAGGCTGAAAAGTAGCCCATATATAGATTTTATTTTTCATGTATAAAACCCCGTTCACAACAAGAACGATACACAATTATAATTATAACTATATTAGCATCTACATCAACACACGATACCATTCTGTTTATTCTAAGTGTGCGTTACAGTTTTGTCATCTGCCGCTTTAAATGCTCAAGCTCTTTAAAGCAGGATGGATTCTGATTGGCTTGTCAATGTTTTTATCATCCATCAGCTGGGAAAAAAATCTTTCTGAAACTGATTCCAAAGATATCGTTCCTCTGTGTCGTTATCGTTATAGTTGTGGACTTCAGACTTCGCCATCCTCATAGAATTAGAATGATTATTAAAACTTTATAGCTATCATTGTAGTTATCGTCCTTGGTGTCAACGGGCCTCAAGTATGTGAAATATTGAATTTTGGGGGGAAAAAAGCTGTAAATGTCAGTAGTCTATGCTGATACATATGGAGAGCTCATGGAAACAATTAATCAGGAATGCAGTATGAATACCTTGGATGGGGTGTCAGGAATTGGAGAGGAAGGGGAAGAAGGAACGGGATACTTGCTCCCAAGACAGCGACTTTCCAACTCTATGTCTTCATATGGGTTCTCCTTCGATGGAGGGTCTTTGGGAGGGAAAATATATACAAGATTATTAGTGGTGCTTGCTTAGCCACTTTTCAAAATCCTAATGCTAAACATTGATTAGCATTGCAGCATTTTATTTCAATCAAGCCTTAATTCATTTGTCTTGTTAAGGAGAGATGATTTACAACTGGCGGACAATAAAACAAGTAAAAAAATCTCAGATTTACATTAAAAAATGGGTCTCAAACCATATTGAGAGATGAAAAACCAAATTAAGATGTTCAGACTGTCAGTCCAAATCCGATTTTTGTTCATATCTGATTGGAATCCGATCTAAATGATTGACTGCAACTGCTCAATTCAGATTTGAGTGTCCATGGCGCTCTTTCATTTTACTCAATATCTACATTGGTTTCTACGCCAATGACGTTATGCTGGTATGTCTATGCTAAAAACAACAATAAGAGCAATACAGTTTGCAATACAGATGTTGTCTTACAACATGCTGCAGTAGCGATGGATTATAATTAGGGATGCACGATATTGGATTTTTGCCGATATCCGATATGCCGATATTTTTCAACTCATTTTGGCCGATAGCCAATACCGATATATTTCCTTTTGTTTGGAAACAACACCAAGTCTCTTCTGTACAGAGATTATAAATAAAAAAATTGTCATTTTGATTAGTTTTTAACAAAAACTTACTTTTGAGAATTAAATAAACAATGAAGTTCTTTTATAATGAGAGTACATTGAAAGCTTTGAAAATAACTATAAAGCAACTATATAAAGCAATCCTTAACATTTTATTTCAATATTTAACATTTGTAGATGATCTAAAGCAAAAGAGTTGTACAAATTCTGAAAATCTTTTAGAGCTCCTTGCATTTAAATTTTCATAATCCGTTTGAAAAAAAAAACATATTACACATTAATGAATAAATCTGTATATACTGTATATATATTATTTAATTTACAAGTGTCTTGTTTGTGATTTTTATTCATGTAAGCTATATCTTCTGACCTTTAAATCAAACCATATTTGTGATTTTATGACATCAATTACTGCTTTATTTAATCAGAAAAACAATCTTAATGTTATTTGTTTATTTTACTTTAATTTTATTACAAGTAGTTCAACAGCGCCCTCTAAGTAAATAAAATGCCTTACTGAACGGGCATTAGGATCCAGGGGAGGCTGTTGCTGCCGCTGCTGCAGTTGCTAGTAAGTGTTGACTCTATGGCACAACGGACGCGTCATTCTGTACTCGCATTCTCAGATTAAATGCTCAAAACAGTGAATCTAATCATCATTCAGGAAAAAGTTAGCTTCAAGAATGACCACACTGCTGACGTGATCTTATCGCTATCACACCCTGAGCACATGCGAGTTACTCATCTTATCGGCAAGGCATATCGGCATAATTTTTCATATCGGGCCGATATTTGCATTTTAAGCCATTATCGGCCGATATCGATAACGTTCCGATAATATCGTGCATCCCTAATTATAATAAGGGATACAATATTACGTCTTATGAGGCATTGGCAGAAAGGTTCAGGAAGCTGCATGTGTGGCTGCCAGTCTCAAAACTCTAAGAGGTGGGTAGACTAGCAGTATATTGTCATTTTCCGATGACTTGCGATTTGCAACAACACAACTTTGTTTCTGCAAGGACGTTCAGCATGTTTTCTACAAACAATTTCTGAGGTGTTTACTTTTTACGTGGCGTGTGAATGTGAAAAAGCTATGCAAAATCCGATCTGAGCGGTCAGACTGAAATGCATTTCCAGAAATTCGATTTGAATAGGATTTCTAACCTCATATGAATGTAGCTCGGAACGGATTAGCAAAAAACGGATTTCATGTAGTTTGTTGCTGATCTAAATATGATCGGATTTCAATCGGATTTGCACAAAAATCATATCTGGGCTGACAGTCTGAACGAAGCTTAAGAACCCACCTAGCAACTACTCGGAACACCCTAGCAACAGCATAGCAATGCCCTGGCAACCACTCACAACAACCTAGCATCGTAACAGTGACCATAGCAAAGAAAAACACCTCTCATATTTCAAAACGTAAAAAGTCAATTTACAAATTTGCTGTTTCCTACCAAATAAAAGAGTTTAGATTTCTATTTTAAAAAACTAAATTTATTCCTTCCATAATGACAAGTCATAAATCATGTTTGCTGACAGTCAGTGGTGCTAGCTAACGTGGGCATATTTTTGTTAATTCCCCATTGTCAACACTGCCTGATTTAGTCCTGCTTTTCTGCGAAGAGATTTCGAACTGACGTCGTGTTTGGTTGCTTTTGTATTCCTTTCCAGATGTTTGAAAGTTTGCCAGGGAACCCATGCAAACCTCATTAGCTGCATGTGGCATCACCAGTGGCGTTAACAAGAAGACAAACTCTTAGCAAAATCTATCTTGGTTTGTGCGAAGAACGAATGAGCCAGAGAGAAAGAGAGGGGGACAAGAAAAATGTTTGAGCGGAAGATGGGTGTTTTTTACAGATGCAGAAAGCCTCTGTCGATTCATCCACCAGATGCGTCTGGTGGGAAGACAGTTTATGATGTTGGGACATCCAGTTCTAGAACACAAGAGAACGTACGCTACGCTCCACGTTCAAAGCCATTAAAATGATTGCTACTGGCCAGAGCAGATAGAGAAACGCAAGATCAATGGTAAATCTTCCATTATTGGAAAGTGCTATTATATAATTAGACACAACCTTAACCATTAGAAGGAAGAAGGATGATTGCGTATACAAATTTAACTTGGTCTTGCTAGTAAGGCTACAGATTTATATAATCACAGATGATCAAAGTTCAATAAGAAAGCTATACTTTCCAGATTTGTGGTTCTCCGTCTTTTTGGGTTATGGCTGCAAGTCTGATAGGGTTGCAGAGAGCAGGGAAATAGCTATGCTAATTAAGATGCTAATAAAACGCTACTAAACTAACCAAACATAGTTAGGACCACAAAATAAACTGGCTTTGGAAAGTCAAGAAAGTCCACTCAAACTCTATTTTTCCTAGGCACAGATAAGACATCATGCTCTGCAGAAGACTGATGAGGGGTAACCCAAACATAGTGGACCACTGGTGAGGTTGAGCAAAGGAACACCAATGTTTGTGATGGCGTTGTCTCAATTTTGTCCTTATTAAAGTTTCAAGCTCCTAGGCTTCTGGGTAATTGCTCTGTCAGGTGCATAGTCAAAGAGTCAGCCAGGTTTTACCTGGCACCATTGTGCTGCAATGCATTGTGTTACCTAGGATATCCTCGTAGACATTCTCCTCCGATAAACTGCGAGTGAGGCCTAGCTTAGACAGCTCATAGAGATCAGCTCGACAACCTTCTGCTGAAGACTGTAGAAGATCTTCAAACTCGTAGGACTTCCTGCAGAATCAACAAATACAAATAAAACTTCATTAAGAGAATGAGAAAGACCAAGAAGGAACCAATTAAGTCCACAGGAAATTGAAGAACTGAAGGTCCACAGGAACAACAAGACTTACATGATTGGATTTTGACATAATCTTTGATTAAAAACAGACCCCCTCCACATAGAGAGGCCACAAGATTAAGATTGCATCACAATACCGACAGTTAAAAAGTTTTTTCAAAGATGGGCTAGACTGATAAATACTACCATTAAAACAGTATCCCCATAAAGACTGAGGACAGTAATCCTTTAGGGGAGTCTTGGTTTCAAAAGATTTATTAGTGTGACATAAAAATCAAATGGCAGGCTACTAAATTTGTGGGGTTCTTTCAGTCCACAAGCCGTTTCTCCAGCGAGCATGTCTACGTATGGAATGGTTGTACCACAGACAGCAATATGAGATGAGGAATTACAGGTTTTTAAATCCTGACAAATTCACTGTATGGATCTATTAAGCTTCCAAAGTAATACATCAAAAACTATGGAAGGTGGATTGAAGAAAGACGCTACTGATGATTCATTGAGAATAAAAATAAAAATGAGCTTAAAATAGTCTTAAAATTAGCCCTCACATTAGGCTGAGATAGTATAACTCTTACCAAAAAGTAGTATACTTCAAGTTTATTTTATTAAGTATACTTAAAGGGGTCCTATTATGCTCTTTTACAAAGTCTTGATTTAGTTTTGGGGGTTGCGCTAGAACAAGCTCTC